>NW_014569848.1:127668-133046 GCF_001313835.1 Polistes canadensis
TATTTGAATTTTTTAAAAGAAAATGAGTTAGAGTTAGAGAGAGAGAGAGAGAGAGAGAGAGAGAGAGAGAGAGAGAGAGAGATAAGAGTTTGTTGTTTAATATGAATTTGGTTACGTTAGTTATTTTTTACGTTTATAATTGTTCGACGAATTATTTAAATTAAATCTAACAAAATTACGTATCATTAATTAACTTCCCTAAACGTCAGATAATTATATTCCAGTTTTTATCGTTTATATTTATTCGATCATTTAATATCTAAAGAAAGAAAAGTTTATTCTCAATCAAAATCTTTTCTCCCGTTTATATATATATAAATATAATTTTATTATTATTATTATTATTACCTCATTTTATTTTCCATCATTTGTATTTGTTTGTTTAACGTAAATAAAACGTTCGCGTTAAAGAAAATCGTAATACGCGTTTGATCGAATGAAATATAATATTTTGTATCGTTTTATAAGTTATACGAATCAATCGTAATAATAATAATAATAATAATAATAATAATAATAAAGAAAAACAAGAGAAGATCTCGTATAAAGTAAAGAAAAGTAATGAAAATAAAAACACATTTTCTCAATTAACTAATAAAATAATAATTAACCTAAAGGGTTTGTGGAAAATTGATCGTTTCGTAAAAGGGTGATATAAAATTAGTTTAAATTCTATCGCATAAATTTTCTAACAAATCTTGGAACCAAGCCCAATAATAACTCTCTCTTTACGATATTTCTCCAACGAATCCTTTCGACAATTCCTAAAAACGGAATTATAAAGAGAAGAAAACATTAGTGGTAGTGGTGATGGTGGTGATGGTGTTGGTACATCGTGAGTGGCTAACAGATGTTACAATTACAACCAAATTACTTACGTTATCCTTTTTGGGATAGAAACAAAAAAACAGGAAACGAAATATTCCAATCGATCAAAAAGTTTTCAAACGAAATCAAATTGTTTCTATTTACCCCCCTACCTCCCTCCACCCCAATCCCCTTTTTGTTTTACTTTTTCCATTCGTTCAGTTTCATTTAAAATATACAATTTCCAATGTAAATTCTACTTTGACGTTGTTGTTGTTTTTATTGTTGTTGTTCTCTTTTCAACTTTCTTACTGAACCTACCTACCGTGCATGAATATTTATAAAAAAATATAAAAAAACGTTTCAAAGTATCAACTCACCCTTTTTCCATCCCTTTCCCTTTCCCTTTCCTTCCCTTACACGAATAAGAAACGTCCTGAAAATATAGACAAAGACGAAAAAAAAAAGAAGAACAAACTGTTGAAGAAAATTTAACGATAGAGTTGATTTATTTCGTTGTCCAGTACATAGTTGTTTTAATTTACAAAGACAGAAGTATAAAAGGTAGAAGGTAAAATAAGAAATAAAAAATAAGAATAAGAATAAGAAACGTCTGGAAAAGGGTTTCGTCAAATTTTATTCGGCATACAACAAAGGGTTGCTTCTTTATTTATTTCTCCACTAGTATTCCACTCGTTTGATTATTTAAAGGATCCGTTAAGGATTCGAAAGACAGAGAGACAGAAAGATAGAAAGAGAGAGACAGAGAGAGAGAGAGAGAGTTCTTAAGGATTGTTGTAAAGGAAAAGGGGTAAAAGGGGATGGGAAGGAAAGGGTGGAAGGAAGAAGTTAAAGGATAGAAACTGAAACGTAGGAAATGCTAAATATCCGCTCAGTTTTTCTTCTTAGTTTTAAAGAATACCCCCCCGCCCCCCAACCCCCTTAAGAAGAATGTTAGGAGTAGAAAAAAATAAAGAAAAGGAAGGAAGGAAGTAAGAAGGTTGGGTCGGTTTCTTCTTCGAGCTTGTCAACTTGAATTCTCATTTCATTTGCTTGCAAAAGTATGAGAACGAAGATGAAGATGAAGAAGATGAAGATGAAGAAGAGAATGATGAAAGAACGAAAAAAGAAAAAAAGAATTGGTGGATATTCTTTAAGCAAAAGAAAAGTTGCCAACTTATTAATCAACCTTTGGGAATCGTAGAATAATTATTGGAATGATGGGGGAAAAAAGACGAAGAAAAGAAACGAAGGAATGGGAATGGGAATTTAATGGTGTCGTACTGATGTTAGGGTTGAACCAAAGGTTCGTACATTTTTCTTTTTATTTGTTGTTGTTGTTGTTGTTTCAAATTAATATTTCAATTGAACGTAAATTAATTTGATTAATTTAACACAAATTCAAATACAATTTAATGCACGAATTTTTGGGTTCATCTGTAATAGAATGATAATAATTATGATTATGATTATGATACCGTAATATTTATTTTTTTTGGAATATTATCATTTAATATTTCAACATTTATTCGTACGATTTTTCAATAACCTTTTTAATAATTTAATTGATTATTTCTCTCGTCCAAAATTATAATTCTTTAATAACTTGGACATAAAAAGAAAGTAGAGCTTAATTTAACTAAGTTGAACGTCTCGTCCCTTTATTCGTCCCTTCTTCAGCAATTATTTTAATAATAATAATAATAATAATATTAATGATATAATATTAAAACGATCATACAGTGATTTCAAGAAAACCTTGACCAACAATCGTCTAATTCCCATAACTCGAGAATCGTTAATACTTTATTTAAATATAAATATTTTCGATTGGAAGAAAGAATTTCGGAGTGGAGGTGGGGGGGAGGGAAGAAAGAAAAAAAAAGAAGAAAGTCAAGAAGAGAAAAATAACAAAATTGTATTTTTTTTTAATAATAAATGTTAAGCTTTGAAAGACCAGAATTTATCTTGGGGAAATAAAATTCGTTTGAATCGTTTACTTTCCCCCCCCNCCACCCACCCGTCCCACTCCATCTCCTACTCATCCCATTTCTATTTTTCTTTTTCCCCCCATTTTTCTTTCTTATGTTAGTATCGTTACTTTCAGTTTTATATGGCGGTGGGCAAAATCTGTGATGCACGAAGGGCACATAATGGTGAACGCGGATAGGACCTAAAGGTTCTTCTCTAGGGCAAATCCGTGCCACGGTGCATTTTCGTTGTTCAGCGATACGTTCCTTCGAGCTTTTCCCTCCCCATCCCTCCCCATCCCTTCCCTTCCCTTCTGTTGCATCGTTTCGCATAAAACCTGGAAACATTTCTTCCTTTTTTTTTTTTTTTCAACGAGCTTTTCTTGAGCATCGCTTACTCCGGAGAGACTTTTCTTCCCCCCCTACCCTCCACTCCCAACCCTTTCTACTTTTATTTTTTTTTTTTGTTTCTTTTTTATCCCTTTTTGTATGACAACGTTTATTCGCATTCCCGTATAAAATCCTATTCGCGTAAGCATAATCTTCATTTTTCTTTTTTTCTTCTTACTTTTCTTTTCTTATCTTTTCTTCTTCTTCTTTGAGAGAGACCCTTATTTTTTTCCCCATTTTTAAATTATACAATTGGTGAAAAAGAATGAAAGTGGGTACATCACACTGTATCTCGATCGTTAAGTATTTCCTGCATTTTATTTTACGTATAAATGTTTCAACTTCTTCCCCCATAACAAACGGAAACTTGGTATGGGGGTTAATTGGTTAGTTGGTTCTTTTGTTTTTTTTCTTTCTTCCATCTAATAATATTATTATATTATACATTTCTAATTTAAATATTTTTGCTATTGTTCTTAATCCTTTTATTTATTATTATGTGTGTGTGTGTTTTTTTGTATATTATACGAATACAATTATCGTGTGTGTGTGTGTGTATGTTTTTTTTTATATTATACGAATACAATTATCGTGTGTGTGTATGTTTTTTTTTATATTATACGAATACAATTTTTCAACAAATGTTGAAACGAGTAGTGAATTATATTTTCGTATTGTAAATACGGATAAATTTTCGAGAACGAGAGACATGAAAGCGAAAGGTTTTTTTGTGTCGTTGGTTGAGCGTTATTTCGGTGATAGACAAGGGTGTGTGGGGGTTGGGATTGGGGGTTGGGGGAATGAAACGGGAAAATATCGATTGAACATGACTTGAGGGAAACGGCAGGAGTGATACGTGTGACACTCGTGCATCAGGTACAAACGATTTAAAGGGTGATACGAAATGTGCAACAGAGTGTCATTGATATGAATTATTAATAAACAACAATAAGACAACAAAAGAATTAACAATGTGTTTTACTTTAATACAATTGTGAAAAGAAAAATTAAGAAATAAATTAAATTAAATGGAATATGCAAACAAATTTATTACCTTCTCTTTTTAACGATGGGATATTATTTTTCAAATCATTTTTTATTGTTACATCTAACTTATTCCTAATTAATAATAATAATAATAATATATTTTACAAATTGTTCGCGAAAAAAATGTACTGTCGTATTTTTAATGTTTTTTTATTTTTTATTTATTTCTCTCTTAAATTAATAAAATAAAAGATTTTATTGTTGTTGTTGAAATTATAATTAACGAATTCAATTATTTGTTTATGAGTTTGAAAAAATATATTTAAAACGTTGTCCCATTCTTTTTTATAATTTTAAAAAAAATTGTAAAAAATCATTTACGATCAATCTGATAATTTTTTAACGAGTTAAAGACTCAAGTTAGGTTACCTTTTTTTTTTTCGAATTAGGCTTTCAGGTAATTAAACAAAAAAAAATCAAATACTCGTATAATTTCGTTCAAAATTTTACATTTAACTTATCATAATATTACGATATTGAATCATTTATAATAAAATTGGATAATAATAATAATAAAGTGAAGAAAAAAAAAAGAGACAAACAGATCGCGAAATAGTTTGGCAAATTTTATAACAAGTTAATTCTTAACATAAATTTGGTTTCAGTGTAGTATCTGTTTTTTGTGATTCTTTGTTGAAGAGAGAGCGGGGGGGGATGGTGGTAGTAGTCTCGATCGATAATCTAATAGTAATTAACGACTTTAATAAATACCCTCAAGTTCGAAAAGGCAAGAAGAAGATGATGATGAAGATGGTTGAAGAAATTTATTGAGTTTAAGAACTCTCCAGGAAGCAATAAACTTCCCTTAGCTTATATTGCAACGAATATTGTCAAGGCCTACTAGATAATTGTTTATCTATTTTATTCGTTTTTTATTTAGATATATTAATATATAATACATTTTAAATAAACGATACCGAATATGAAACCACGTATTTAGTGTATTTAATTAAAACGTATATCGGTGAAAGTAGATTGACATAAGTGATTTGATGTTATATGTTATAATACAATATTAATTGATTTCATTTAAATATGAGTACTCGATAATAATTTTTAATATTTTTTGAAATGAATATCATATATATTATTTTTTTTATGATATTACTTAATTATATATTGTATATTATTAATGTATTTTAATTATTTATTATTTAAAAAAAT
>NW_014569848.1:133891-135392 GCF_001313835.1 Polistes canadensis
ATATTACTTAATATTCATTTCAATTAACATTTATATTTATTTTGTTGTTTAATCGAAATATCAAAAGATTCAATGATAGTTTTGAAATGAAAATCTTTAGAAAAAAAAAAAAAAAAAATATATTAAAGTAAGGAAAATCTTTTGACTAATGTAAATTTGATTTGTTCCATTTGCTATTACCGTTTACCATAAAACTAGGATATATCCGTTAGTCTCTTAATCGCTTAACTTGCAAATTTCTTTTAAATAAAGAACAGTTCTTATCTCAGCAATTCTTTCTCTTTTCTTTTATTTCTTTCATTCTTTCCATGATACTTAAAGAGTTTAAATTCTGTCGTTAGAGATCGAGAAACCCTAGTTACTAACATCATCCTTAAAACTATTTCCCATGAGTTCCATTGATTATGTCATTGGGCAAACAAACGAGACGATTAAACGAAATTACAGGAACGCTGAAAACCATTATGATGATTATGACAATTTTTCTTCTTTTTTATAATCGAACACATTTTGATTCGACAAGAATTAAAGAGGAATATTTTCCCCCTCCCCTCCCCTCCGCCCTCGCCCTCGCCCTCACCCCATGGTTGAAAATAACACATATCGTCGTTATTATCATCTCCAAACAAAAAAAAATATGCTTACCAAAGATACGTTTTATTATGAACAAACTACATTAATTGATTACTTTCATAAAACAGCAGGTGATCGGTACGTTTATTAAATTGATTAATTCCATTAAATGATATCATGATCAAAATTAGAATCATAATAATATAATCGTTAGAAATTATCCGATAATAAAAACTTTTTCATTACGTTGTCGAATATAATAATGATACGTTAATATGATTGATGTTTCTTTCTTTTTTCTTTTCTATATTGTTTTACAAATAAATGAAATATATATTATTTTAAAACAAAATTATTTTATATTATATAAATATCTTTTAAAAAATATTAAAAATATATATATAGGAAAATTCTATCATTTTTTTTTTTTATCTATTAATGTATATATTATTACAAATGTCATAATTATTTTAATCTAATAAATAATCGATAGAAAAAAAACAAACAAACAAAACAAAAAAACTATTAATTTTAAACGAATATTATTTAATATATCATAATATATACACGATGTATTATCTTTATGGTACTTCACTGTTAGTTGATATGTGATACAAGATTCGTTCATACATTACATATTACAAACGTTATCGTTTATTTCGGTGTAATCAGTATAACAGTATATCCGTTAGTTCGAGAGTGATAGCATGAATCGTCATCTCGACGTTTATATCGGTTGTTACGATTTCGTTTTGTATCAGTGTATAACACATTCAGCAAATATAGAGGTAAATAAGTATTCGTTATAGTAGTAGTAATAGTAGTAGTAGTAGTGTTGATGGTGGTAGTGGTGGTGGTGGTGGTGATGATGATGGTGATGGTAGAAACGTGATGTTGGAAAATTCAAGAGAGAATACTATTCGTAAAA
>NW_014569848.1:136492-137779 GCF_001313835.1 Polistes canadensis
TTTGTTTCCCCTGTTATTTTCTCTTTGCACAGTTTTACATTGCTAATCCTTTCCCTTCCCACTAATTTTCTTTCCTTTTTTTTTTTTTTTTTTTTATCTTTTTCTTTTCGTAACATAATTAAACCCACGAATAATACTAGTTTAAACTTTTTTCTTTTTTTTCTTCTTACCGATCTGTTACGAATTTCATGAAATATTTTTGAATGAGTTTGAGTTTATTTTTTATGATATGAAATAAATTATTCTTGAAAAAAACTTAGATATATGTATATATATATATGAGTATAAAAAATCGATTAACTTTATTGGAAAATGATTAATAATTATTATTAAAAAAAATTTAATCACTCATTTTTGTTTGTTATTAAATATTCAATTTAAAAAAAAAATTCTATATCGAAAAAACTTTATATTGAGAAATTGTTTTGTTTAACGATAAATCCAATTTATTATCTCTCTCGATCGATATATTAATTTATTAATAATTAAGCTTTGTAAATTTTCACACAAAGATATTGTTTTAATTAATTCTTTATGTATCCTAATAGATAGATATTTAATCTCTAAAAATTTCACCATCGTTGAGAAAAATTTCGAAATATAATAGTTTAATGGCTTTTGCCTGTTAACAGCAGAACATGTGTTTACTCCTATGTTTCATTTCGTTGAGCTCGTAAAAAATAGATAAAAAGATTTAATAAAAAAAAATATATATATATATATATATAAAGTAGAAAATACATTTCGAAGTAACGTGTAACAGATTCGAAAGTTGAAACGTGTTATTACAATTTTTTCCTCTTTTTCATTTTTCAGAAAAATGAAAACCAAGTAAGAAAAAAGCAAAGTCAGTTTCAGAGAGTTGATGGTGGGTGGGAGATGAGGTGAAGGGGAAAGGGTTTAGAAAAATAAACTTTCATGGAAAACTAGAAAACGTAGGCTTAAAAATAAATTGATATAATCGAGAAATACATTGAAAGGTTACGAATAATGAAATTAATTTAGCAATTGGTTTATTAATTAATAACAAATACGTATACAAAAAAAAATGTAACGAATAATAATAATAATAATAATAATAATAATGATCGTTAAAGTGATGATTAATGAATGGAGTTATCAAATGATTCGCAACATTTTTTTCTACAACTTATTTCGAATTTAATATTATTTGAATCATGTTTCTCACGATTGAGAAAAAAAAAGAAATCGATTAGTAATAAAACGTGGACGAATGTAAATGAACTAATGGAAAAAACAAATACAAGTGTATAAATAGAAAATAAT
>NW_014569848.1:140084-145153 GCF_001313835.1 Polistes canadensis
ATGTATTATATATTACTTTCATTTGTTTCCTTTAAGTATAACAAAAAATTTCGATATAATCAATCAAAAATTATGATAAAAATTTGCATCCTTTCTTTCCCATTCCATTACTTATTCTTTTTACTTGTTTTTTTTTTATTCTTCTTGTTATACTCTCCTTTCGTTAAATTCTTTTAACGTTACATAACGTGTAAGCTTTATTATATCGTGAAAATAATTCCAAGATCGATTAAAAATTATCGTTAAAAGATATTTCATAAACACATTAAACGTATATCTCTATACCAATCATACAACCAATCACATTAGAATATTTCCTCCTTTCGTATGATTTTTAACATAAGACCAGGAAAAACTGAAATAATTCATTCTAAAACGACTATTATATAGAAAGTTATAATTAATCGATCACACTAATTATCTCTCTGTGTAATAAAAAAAGATAAAAAAAGAAACTTTTCCTCTTGATATTACAACTTTCATCTCACGTAAACACATTGACATTTAAAATTGAATCTGTATAAAAAATAAAATAAAAATTAAAAATACACGAACAAAATATCAAAGGTTCTCCTACTCCCCTCCTACCTCATTGGGTATAAAAGATTGGTCAGCAGAAAAAAAAAGAAAAAGGTCATGGGGAAAAAAAGAAAGACAGAGATGATGATGATGATCATCAATCGTTCCAAAATCGTTTGGATAAAACTTGGTGTAATGAACAACGAAGACAAAAAAAAAAGCAAACAGAAGGAAGGGKGGGGGGGACAAGTGATTGGGTAGGGAATGGGGGAAAGGGGGAAAGGGGGAATAGAAGAGGATTAAAAAGAAGATGAGTGGGTGATAGTGGTAGTGGTGGTGATGGTGGTGGTGGTGGTGGAAATGGAAGTGAACAAGCTTTGTAGGAGAAAGGAAGAGACCGTGTTCTTGCATTATGGTATCTCGTTCGACAAGTTGAATTTTCTGTTTATACGAGTATTACGTTCCCAACTAAAACTAGTCAGCTAGCTAGCAAGTGTTGAAGGAAACGAATGAACTAACGAAGGAACGAACGAACGAACGAACAGTCGCATTCGTGCGTTCGTAGTATTAACAGCATCGTTTGCTGCTCTTCTGCCGATTTTTTAACACGTGAGTGTACGTGTGTGTGTATGTGGGTGGACGTGTATGTCATTTTTTTAAATAAAAATAAATGTTGGGATCTGGGGGGGGAGGAAAAGAAAAGAATATAGAAATAAACTAGTGATATAATTATATAGGGAAATGTTTGTTTGTTTGTTTGTGTTAGAAATTATTTAACGTTCGTGTATAATTTGTTTGTTTGTTTAATTTGATATATTTGAGAACAATTTTTTTGTGTACAATTATTTTTTGATTTAAGAAGTGGATTTAAGAAGAAGAAGAGTTTTTTTGTTATTGAATTATTTTGCTTTTTATATAATTCGTTGAATTATTATAATTGATGAGAGAAACGTTTATGGAAATGAAAACTTTCGGAGAAAATTGATCGGAAATAATAATAATTTATATTTTTCTTCCTTTTTTATTTGTGAGTTTGGTTATAAGAAGAAAAAAGGGAATTTAGAAAGATTTGATATAAATTTATGATGAATATTATAATGAACTATATATACTAAAACTATTTTGTGATGATTGGAGAAAATTAAAGAAATAAAAATCATAAAAAGAAATTTCTAAAGTTAGAAATAAAATAAGAGAAAAAGAAGAAGTGGAAGAGGAAGAAGAAGAATGAGAAGAAAAATCAAATAACCGGTTTTGCTGTTAGACATCTCTCAGTGTGTTCAACGGTGAATATGAATGAAAACGAAGTAGGAAAAGAATTTGATAAATGAACGAAATCTTTTTTTCCAAACCGATTTTGAATTTAACTTTTATTACCGATGATAACACAATCTAAAAGAGAAAGAGATAACGAATCTAAAAGATAAAAAAAACTGGTAGACGCTGAGAAAGAGAATAAAAATGAAGTAATAATAAGGATAATACTTAATAACGATTAGGCCTTCGGAAGATTGGCGAATAACGAAAATTGCAAGATTTGTCTGAAAGCTGAAAGTAGCAGCAGCAGCAGCATGATCGTTGGGGAATAATAAATCAGCCAAAAAAAAAAAAGAAAAAAAGAAAAGGAAGAGATAAAAACTGAAAAGAGAAAGGAAAGGAAAGAATTCTTGGTAAAATCTTCTCGGTGGAATTATTCGGCTTCTGAGATAGCGGATAAAACCATAAGATGTGAATAATAATAAGAAAAGAAGAAGAAAAAAAAGGAAGGGTAGAAAGTGGTGTTGGTGAAAGTGGTGATGGTGGTGATGGTGGTGGTAGAAGAAATAAGAATAAAATAAATATTCAAGAAAATTTTATTGACAAATAATATCATTTTTAAATATTATTAATAATTATTTTATTCAATTCGTACTATCACACAGTTTTATCTCGTATATGAAGATACTCATTAAAAAAAAGAAAAAAAAACAAAAGAAAAATTAATGAGAATAATTCTCGGAAATTTTGATTAAGTCATACCGATTAATTTTTCATTAAATCGAATAATAATAATAATATTTATTTGTAATAGTTATCGTTTAATTATACAAACGCGAATAGAATCTAATTTCAAGAGTTGTTTGTAATCATTTTCTTTCTTTTCTTTTTTTTTTTTTTTGACACTTCCATTTTACGAATAATTGCGAGTAATTGGTTTTCTCACAATTTTTATAAACATTTCGTTTTTGTTCTTATTATTATTATTATTATTATATTCGATCGAATAATATATAATATTTCAATAAATTGTGATAGTAAAAAATGTTTTATTAAAAATATTTCTAAGATTATTATTGGCTGCGCGTGTTCGATTATACGAGAATTTTTGGAAAGATATAATAGGTTAGATAAGTTTGTATCCCAAGGTCACGTTCGAAACCAGGAACATAACCCATACGTATTTTGTAAGAAAAGTCTTCTTTATCTGTCGTATAATTTATCCAAACTTCATCCCAATCGGAGATAATAATAATAATAATAATAATAATTACGTGACTATTGGATATTACGCCGGACAATTTATTATTTGATATATATATATATTTTTTTTTCATCTTTTCTTTTCCTTTTCTTTTCCGATTTGCAAGAATAAATTTATTCGAGTTTAATCGTTCGTATTAAATTTGTTAGTCGGTTGGAGTTTCGTTCGATATCATCGCCATTAAAACGGGGTGAAAATTTTTTTCCCAACCCCCACACCCTTCTTTTCCTGAAAAACTTCGATAACTTTTCGAATTAACAAAAAAAAGTTTTGCGGAAAAAAGTACACCGAGTGATTTTATTTTTGTTCTTATACCAAATTTATTTTGTTTATATTTGTTAATGTTATCGATGTTGCTTACTTAAACCGACTTCGTTGTTGTTAATGACCCGAGGAATCGTCAAATTGTAAAAGAAAATAAAAAAAAAAGGAAAAACTAATCGACCAACTTTGTGTTCTCTCGGGTTTTTAATCCGATAAATGTATATTTAAAATATCTCTTAAGAAATTTCTCTCGGAAATTGTCGTTTAAGTTTTTCTGCGTGATTCTTTTTCTTTTCCTGCGCGTATCGTAGAAACAAGATAATGATAATAATAATAATAAGAAGCAGAAGAAGAAGAAGAACAACAAATGAAATAATCATCTATAAAATGAGTTTACGATTATTATTATAAATATTACGAATTATAATAAAGTGAATTTTAGAATTAATTGAACGAATTATATTAAACTCGGAGAATATAAAAAAGAAAAAAGAAAGAAGAAAAAAAGGAAGGAAAGAAAGAAAGAAATAAGAATACATCGTAAAAAGATAATATATATTAAATTTGTTATTAAATTAAATAAACGACAGAGATAAAAGATAATATTTAAGAAATGAAGGGAAACTTAGAAAAAGTATATTATCATCGTACACCATTATCATATTTGAGAATAAATTTCATTCTCTTTATATATTTTTGTTTATACGTTAAATTAACAACCGGTAATTATTATCAAATGAGAAAATGTTGTTTGTCGGAAGATTTATTCACAAACAGATCTACAATCGATTGTATCACGGAATACAATGACAACGTTGAATTGTATAGTTATTCGGATATTAAAAATTTGCAAAGTTACGTTATACCTAATTGCGATAATATGAACAATACTATGAAAATTTATTTGGATGGGATCAAATCGGACGATTTGAATAAGACTCGTCCATGTTTGGATATTATTCAACGTGATAATATTTTACCAAAGGAATTACCAATATTAGTTTATTGTCATTTAAATGAAAACAATACGTATAAGATAACAAACGAATTGTCAACGATAATTACGACAATAAGAAGATGTTGTCCGAAAGATATGATTTATGATCCAAATGATAAATCGTGCGTGCCGTTGAACTATTCAATATCCGAATTTCAATTATCATTGATAAATAATGATAATAATAATAAGGATGATAATATGATTAATTATTTTGAGGATCCATTTATGTCTTTATTACCAATCGTTAAACCAAAGGATTTTGTTTTGGCTGTTACGAGAGGACCACCATATTGCCAACACGCCATATTTGATTTTCACATAACCTCAAACGATCTCGTATACGACGATGGATTTTTCAAAGTGAGTATTATATTACTTATTTTATGTGTGTGTGTGTTTTTTAATTCATGTTTTGTTTTATAAAAGATTTAATCGAATTTTCTTGGAATTAGAATATATTTTTGGATTAATCTTGAATTAATTCTCGTAATAATCTCTTTGCACATAGCTTTTCGTGCATATGTCCTATCAAACGTTACCGATGTTTGTTTGCATCGTGTACACGTTCTGTCGTATTTGAACGATTTATTTGCAAGTTTGCGCAGCATAAACAGATCAACGTGTGCACATACTACCAGTGTGGTTACATTTTTAAATCGTAGTTATTATTAACAAAAAATAAATATATATATATATACATACACTAATACACATACACGCGAAATAAATAAATGCGACCACACGAATGTACATACCTAACATTGC
>NW_014569848.1:147515-149815 GCF_001313835.1 Polistes canadensis
TAATATCAAAGATACCTCATACCATATAACMAAAATAATTAAAAACATATCGTATAATATTAATACATAATTATTTAATTATATTTTTATCTGAATCAGATCATATATGAATAAATCAATATACAATTCATTAAAATTATTATTAGCACATTAGTTATCGTGAATTTGATTAAACAGATAACGATTATAAATACGGAACAATTGATGTTTGATAAAATTGTCAAAGTAAACATATATATATTTGTTTTAAAAATACTTTTCGATACGGAACAGTCAAAGTAAACGAATCGTATCGTGAGAAAGGCAAAAAAAAAAAAAAAATAGAAAAAAAAGAAATAGAAATGTGTAACAACGTACAATTCACCACCGTGCGATTTCTCGCGTTACAAAACGTTTGCGAACGATTTCTGACATATCAGCTATGTGTATTTTATTCAGATAAAATATTTCCAACCTCCCCTACCCACTTCTCATCCTTTCCGTGTAAATATAAAGTTACATACAATGTAACGAAAAATGATTTTCAAACGTATCTCTACGATCGAAATTTATCAATTTCTACACGATAGAAAATTAAACAAGATTTCAATTTTTTTCTTATTATATTTATCCTTCAACATTTCGATGAACAAACAAAATGCATCCTTTATCTCGCATGCACATTTATATATTATAATATATTTTTGTTTAAATTATATTAGTACAAAATATAACTACTTTGATCTTTGTATATTATCAATCATTTATCTTTTTTTTTTTCCTTCTAATTTTTTAATCGATGCAAATGTAAAAAAAAAAAGAATAATAAGAAGAAAAAAAATAATTATCAAACGAATTACGAGAGAAGGATTATAAAATTAAAATCCGATTGAAAGAAAAATCGGATTCGAAAGAATTGAAAATAAAAAAACAACGAAATGTCTGGAAATTCCTTATTACAGACACACACACATACATTTTTATATCGATGTTTCATAAAATATATTCTCGTGGCCTCCGGGAACTATGATTACAAGTCAGAATAATCTTGATTTATAAATAATTGGTGTACTATCGAATACGTTCATGCATGCATGCATGCATACATGCATGGTAGGCGTATCCTTAAAGAAGAAGAAGAAGAAGAAGAAAAGATAAAAACTAGTTTTACGATGCAACACTTTATTTTATTTTAAAGAAAAGAAAAGAAATGAAATTAAAATAAAAAAAGGAAACAAAATATACAACGATCTAATAATAAATAAAAGATAATATTATCTGAATCGTATATTATTTGTAAATCGTGAATTTACGGAAGGTAAAAACACCTGTTTCAAAGATAAATCGGCAAATTATTCTAACTTACAAGGATTGGCAAGGTATCAACACCAACAGGATGAGAGTATCCTTTTGAAATTCTTATCTGCTGAACGTTTTAAAAGGAAGAGAATACTTTTCCTTCCGAACTACGACGTGTTCTCAATTTTAAACTATAAGATAGAGAGAAGAATAAGAAGAAGAAGAAGAAGAATAAGAAGGGGATCGATTCGATATCGGGGATACGTGTTAAACGATAAAACAACTTGTAGTTTAAAAAAGAAGAAAAAAAAGAAAAGTGGAAAAAGATTTGTCTTTTTTTAGTTCGGTAGGATTCAAAAGATTATCTCGTTGAAGAAAGAGAAAGAGAATATGTTTAAATTCTTGTTAAAAAGTTTTTAAATTTATATTTCTTTTGGTGCGTTTAGGAAAACTAATGAGAATGAATTTGTACGATGCGCGCGCACAACGACACGAAAAATCGACACCACGAAGTTTGTCGTTATTTAAGATGCGCGGGAAAAAATAATTTCCAATTTTTTACCATCAAATTATTCGATATATTATCACATTTACATTTAACGTGAATTGATATCTATATTCTGATATTTTTATACACGCGACACGTGTTTCACATATATCGATACGAATAAAAATTATTTATGTGTGTTTGTGTGAAGTTATTTAATTATTACATACGGTGGTGATTGATATTAAAAAAAACCTTTGAATATCATCAAAAATATCTTCAATAACATTGATTATTCGTTAATATTGGTTTAATACAAATTTGTTTCGAGGTTAATTGAGTTATGTTTTATTATTAGGTTGGCAACTAAGTTAGTGCGGATTTGTTGGTTATATGAGATTATATTTCTTTTTTATTTTTATTTTTTTCCTTAATAAGAGTTCCCTCTCGTAATCGTATCTTTTTGTATTTATATATTTATTTTTCGAATAACAATAAGAATAATATTAATATATATATATATAATATTATATTC
>NW_014569848.1:150025-151928 GCF_001313835.1 Polistes canadensis
ATTTAAATAAGATATTAAATGGTTAGATAATTAAATTTATAATGATATATAAAATAGGGTATAATATGATTATATAATAATATATATAATGATTATATAATATATATATATGATTATATACGGTGTAATATATATTCTGATAGAAGAAAAGTACTTAAGATAAGCAAATATCGTATTAGAGAAGTAGACATTTCTGATCCCTCGTTAACATCCCACCCTATCTTTATTCAACCTTCCTTATTGACATAATATCTTGAAGATCCATGAAGTGAGAAACTTAACTATAATATTCTCATCATCATCATCATCATCATCATCATCGTTGGCTGTTGTCATCTTCGTTGTCATCGTTTGTAGATATTTAAGGTAAATTTTCGTTAACCAATCATGATTACATAGAGTTATCCTATATCCTAAGGGTGAGGTAAGGGTTTGGGGTGGTTACGGAGGTTGAGAAGGGTTAGGGGGGATTGGGGAGATTGGTGAGTCCTTCATACGTTCCTTCTCATTACAAACAAAGTTGTGACAGGCACATTAATCTCTCTTGAAACGAATTTCTCCAACCAACAAACCAACCATTCAACCAACCAACCAACCAATCAGGAAGCTTTGTGACTTACCTTCTCGTGAATTTATCTTTTCAGTTGTTTTTTTGTATCTTCTTCTTTCTTCTTTTTATTTTTTTTTATTTTTATGATGATTATGATGATTATGATGATGTTCACCTAATTCAACAACAATTTTTGTCTTATTGATTTCTATATCTTTCTCTTTTATGTTTTTTTTATTGGAATCATGAAGATAAAGATTTCTTGCATCGTTATTAAGTAACACTTAACTCGTACTTTCACGAGAAAGTCAAGTTATTTTTATAATACTATAAAGAAAAAGAAAAAAGAATAAAAAGCAAACTTTCCATCTAGGTTAGAGTGAAAATATTTTAACGCTACAGTAATTCGATATTTGTAAAAGATTTTTTAACGATATTAAATACCTCGAATCGATTTTATTTTTGGTATTTTTAAGAGATTAATATTTGAATTGCGTTGAATCAATATTTTATTTAGAAAATGTATTAACTTAATAATTACGGATTAGTGGGTTTTTTTTTCCTTTTGTTGGTTTTTTTTTTAATTTAATTTTAATGACGAGTGTCCCAATATGTGATTAAATAAAAATACGATTATTAATGTGGTATCGTTGGATGAATCATTTTTTTTTTTTTTTCATTCTTATTTATTCGAACAACACATTACGAAGAATATTTGGAAAAAAATTTATTTCTTTTTTTTTCTAATCATAATTATTGTGTTTTAATTTATGAATTAATATCTTTTCATTGCGTTTAATATCGTTTTTCATTTGAAAAATATTTTATAAAGTTCGTGAAGAAATTCGTGATGATTAATGATAAAAAATATTGTCACGGGAAGAAAAATATTGAACTTCGTTGAACGTTTGTTAAAACATTTACAAATCGAGTAAATATTAAGAAAGGAAACAGAAGAAGAAGAAGAAGAAAAAGAAGAAAAAGAAAAAAAGAGAAATATTTAACGAAATGAAATACTCGTTTGTAGTGTTTATCGTTGTAGATGATAAAACATATGTGTTCCGCAATATATGTTAGAAAATTTATTGCAAATGATAAAGAAGACATTTAACGATCAATGACCCCACAGTTTAGCAACCGATTTCAATTTTTATCATTTCTTATACATTATTAGTAACGTTTGTTAATATTATATTTTGTAATAATACAAAAAAAAAAATACTTAACACAAAGATATCAAAAAGGAAAATTTAATGATTCATCTAACAACATTTGAACGATCAATTATTTTAATTTCCATTTATTTTGTATATTAAATTAATATCTTTTATATTTTTCTTATTATTTATATTA
>NW_014569848.1:152235-153893 GCF_001313835.1 Polistes canadensis
ATTAATTACATTTATATATTTAATATGAAAATGAACAAAAATTTCTTCTTATTCTACGAGAGTTACTTTTAATATAAAAATAAATTGTCGAGTAACGTAGTACCAATTGTTAAATTATTCCTATTCTTTTCTTCTCTTCTCTCTTTTTATTTCCTTCACAAATATTTAATCGAACTCGTATCGGAAATATCGAATGAAGTTTGAAAATAGAATATCGTAACGAATCTTCTCTTTCAGGGTAGTGGTGGTGATGATGATTGCGTAGTATGCGAGAATATTCTCCAAGAAATTTCTATTTTTTTTTTTTATTCATTCTCACACATCAATTGTATATCCACCCATCTATCTATCTATCTATCTATCTATCTATCTATCTATCTCTTTATTTTTCTATTTCTCTTACGAATCGAAGCTAGCTAGCTACCTAGCTAATCGAACGTGGTTTTGGTAGCACCCCAGAGTAAAGAATCAAATGGAATCCTTCGTTTACTTCCCTCCCCCCTTCCTTCCCCCCTCCACCCCCTTCTTATCCTCCTCCTCCTCCACCTTTTCCTCCTCTTCCTCCTCACGAGGAAAATCTTTTGTCGATGCTTTTGAGAAGCTCCGAAAACTTCTCATGTTCATTGAAAAGTAAAAGAAAAAAAGAAAAAAAAATGAGAAAAAGGAAGAAACCTAAGAAAGAAAGGAAAGGAAAGGAAAGGAAGAAAGAATGATAGTCCAATGTTGTTGCTGGTGCTACGGAAACGAACGTTCACGGTAAATAAATCCGACTACTCATCGTTTGAGAATCTGCAGGGCGTGGTGGTGGTGGATGGATACTTTGAACAGTGGCGTAACAACGATGCGGTTTATATTCTGCAATGAATAAAGGACCTCCGCATTGCGGAAAGTACCTTTAAAGAACGTCAGACCTAAAAGATAAAACCCTCCACCAAATTCAACCACCCACCCCCACCCCCATCTCCCCACTTCTTACTTAACTATAGTATCTTTTATAGTTACTTCGATTCAATTCGATTAGTTGAAATTTAATTTGAAGAAACAATTTGTATTATTAAATTGTATTTGATGTGAATTAATTTAACATCGACAAATTTCACGTAATATTTTGTATAATTTGTTATATATTTGTATTAATATACAATGATTAATTTGTAGTATTTGTAATACACATTTGTCATGAAATATTTTATTAATTATGATAAGTGTATATTATAAAATATTTAGTGATATATTATTAATATTGAATTTAGGTATGATTCTGTTGATTGTACAGGTATAGTTTCAAACAAATCGAAAAATATATATATAATAGTTATGATTTACTTTTTACAATTATTGCAATTGTTCAAATACTTTTGTGAGTCTCACTGTATATATATATATATTATATTTATACTTATTATACTTAATTTATATTTAATTTATATTTAATTTATATTTAAATATAAATTAAGTATAAATATAATAAAAATAAAAGAGGAAATGGGACTTGCATTTAGTTTTCATAATTAATCAATTGTAAATATAATTGAATATTAATTTGAAAAAATTCAATAATAATGTCACTTCGTTGTAAATTCAAATTTGACATTAAATTAAATATATAATTACGTGATACCTTCTAACACATTTTTTCTTTTTTTTTTTTTTTTTTT
>NW_014569848.1:154893-156498 GCF_001313835.1 Polistes canadensis
ATAATAATTATTTTATAACGATTTAATTATAAATCGAAAATAAAATAAAATGAAATAAAAATGAGATAGGATTTATTGATATCGCGAAAATTCGATAATACTATCAGGGTTACTGTTCGTTATTTTTTTAATTGTATACAAATAATACAAAGAAGAAAAAGAAGGAGAAGAAGAAGAAGAGAAACTATCGAATGAAGTTTATTCTCACAACTTTTTCATTATCATATCTTCATTAGACGTTATATTATTATTTTACTTTTCCATTAAAAACAGTATACTCTCTTTCACGTTTTATATTCCTTTTCTTTTTTTCTTTTTCTTTGTTTTCCTTAAATAAAAAAGAAATAAAAAGAATAGAAGTTGAAGAAGAAGATGAAAAATAAAAAAAAATCACAGTAATGTTGTGATATCGAATCTTCATGTTGTTTGCATTATTATTCATCCTGGTATAATTCTAATCTATGACTCACACATTTTCAAGGAAATTTTATATTGAGTGTATTCATGTGCGATTATATTATTATCGAATATGTACCGAGTGTTATAAACAAATTATTGCATGTATATATATATATATAGGGTGTCTTGTATTTGGTGGTACAAATAATTAGATAACAAACGTGTTAAACTTTTATTATTAAATATACTTATATATATTATATTAATATAATTATATAATTATAATATAAAATATTAATTATAATATTAAATATAATTATATTATAATATAAATAATAATATAATTATAATTATATATATAAAATTTATTTAAAGATATTAAATATTATCTAACACTTGATATTGTATTATTAAAAACAAATATAAAAAGAAAGAGAAAAATATTTGTTTTACCAATAGAGTCGTAATTAATGATTAAAAAAATGATATCAATATAATAAAAATATTTCATTTATCATTGTCGAGAATATAAACTTCTTATAATGATTGTTATTAACACAAAGTTCCTAATACACGTTCATATATTTGTTAATAAATATTTGTGTAATTTATTAATTGAACTAAATGGATTTTTGGGACACCCTGTATATGCTTCTATCTATCTATCTTCCTCCTCTCTTTCGTTTATGTTTCTCGTTTGTACTCGGCAAACATATTTCGCAGGAAGATGAATTTTTTAATATGTGTCGGTGCAATATCATATATATATATTTTTTTTTTATTTATTTATTTATCTTTTTTTTTTTCTTTCTTTCTTTCTTTTTCCAGGTAACACCGATGTCACTCAATCAAAATGAATTTACAAAGGATCAAATCGAATTAACGAAAAATAATTCCTGTTACGAGTTAACACCGGAATCAACTATTTCTAACGGGAAACTAATTTTACGTGGCTGTTACAACGAACGAATATGTTCGGATAAATTGTGCATTAGAAAGTGTTGTCCTGAGGATCAATTTATATTAGCGGGTAAATCAGGTTGCAATAAATTAAGCAACGATTCGTATATTAAACCTGTTACATTACACGAAGAAATATTAAAAATACCTGGGCAAAGGAATATATTCAAGAATGGTTAGTACTTTTACAATTATTATTATTATTATTATTATTATTATTATTATTATTATTATTATTATTATTAT
>NW_014569848.1:157283-159904 GCF_001313835.1 Polistes canadensis
GAAAAAAATAAATAAATTTCATTTATTTTTATCGATTATACATACCATACCAAAGAAATGATTAATAATCATTGAATAAATAAACATTATGCACGATGCATTTGTATATTGTTTGTCATATTTTAAATTTATTTGAATTATTATAAAGATTACGGGATACTCATTGGGTCACCATGCGGAGAGGCAGGAATGTTTTACTTGGGCCCGAATGATAATTTTAGTGTTACTTCTAATGGATACATCGATTTAATACAAGCCAGGATTTATAATCACAATGAGTATTGTATGGAATCGTTTTATCATGGTATCAATGGTACCTTTCAACCATTCATTTGTTTCGAAGATCGTGAACATGACTGCCAATTACGGTAACAAATTTATCTTATAATTATATATTTATTTATTTATTATAAAAGATATTTTTTTTTATTTAAATTTTTATACCTTTATCCAATCTGACGTTTGTTTCTATTATTATCATTATTATTATTATTTTAATACTGTATCGAATTTATCTATCTATCTATCTATCTATCTATCTATTTATTTATCTATTTATTTAAATATCTTTTTCTTGTGATCTTTCTCTATCCGTTCTTATTCCTTTGGTGCTAACGCACGTTTCAAGAAGACAATGGATGGGCGTCGTTTATTGCACGGGAAGGTTTGTTTAACTTTGTCGAAGTTTAAACAACTAAAACACAGCCAGTTCTGTTTCGGGAAATCCAATAGAAAGATAGAATGAGAAGATAGAAGAGATAAAGGTGATCGTAGAATATCCCTTCGTATTCGTTTCACTACGTTTCCTACTTTTATTCCTAATCGTTATTCCTATTTCTCTTTTACTATTTTTCTCTGTAACTATTTTCTTTTTTACTTATTTCTATCATTAGTCTATCTTTCTTTTAACTTTCATTACATTTCTCTCTTTCTGTCTGTATTTCTAATTACTTTTGTCTACCTTCCTTTATTTATCATTATTTATTATTTTGTTTAATTATTTTTGTCTTCTTTTTTTGTTTTAAATTATTTTATTTTTCTCTACCTGTTAATATTTTTTTCTATTCTTTCATTACTTATCTCTCTCTCTCTTCTATTTTTCTAACTATGGTATATTTGCTTTCTTTATATTTTCTAATTATTTTTCTTTAGTTTGTTTCTATTTGTCTCTACGTATTTCTATCTTTTACTATCTTTTGTCTGTCTATCTTTCTCCAACTATTTTTGACTATTTTTGACTATTCTTAATTACCCTACTTTAGTTTTCTCTACTCGTTTCTATCTTTCTTTATTTTCGTTTCTATCTTTCTCTATTTTCGTTTCTCTCTCTCTATTTCTAATTACTTTTGCCTAGCTTACTCTATTTATCATTATTTATCTCTCATTTTCTTTAATTATTTTTGTCTTCTTTCTTTCTTTCTTTTTTTTAAATTATTTTATTTCATTTTTCTCTACCTGTTAATATCTTTCTCTATTCTTTCATTACTTATCTTTCTCTTCTATTTTTCTAACTATGGTATATTTTCTTTCTTTTTATTTTCTAATTATTTTACTTTATTTTGTTTCTACCTATTTCTATCTTTTACTATATTTTGTCTATTTTTACCTATTCTTAATTACCTTGCTTTATTTTTCTCTATCCATTTTTATCTATCTCTCTCTCTCTCTCTTTCTCTCATGTTTTTTTTTTATTTCTTTCCTTTTTCAATACATTTTTATCTTTACCTTTCATCCTCCGTCTTTTTCTCACGTTCCGTTTGTACATATCTGTTTTTTACCTCTGTCCGTCAGTCAGTTTGTCCGTGTCTTGTCCTCTCATATATGCATGCATGGATATCCGATGGTGATGGTGGTGGTGGTGATGGTGGATAGGAGGACACTGTCGTAGAAATAAAAATTTTCCCGGAAACCCGATTTGACGATACTATGCACGATTGAGTTTCGATTGTCTACGCTGCTGACTCGCTTTTTCACCACTACCATCACTGTTACCCTTTTGCAACCCTTCCCGACCCTTTCCAACCCTTCCCGACCCTTTCCAACCCTTCCCAACACACCCCCAACTTGTTACAGATGCCTTTACCTATACAACGAAACTTGCTCGTATATCTTCCAAGAGAAGAATAAATAACGATAGACGTATTGCCAGAAGGAAAAGAACATGTTGCAAGGTTAACCGGTGAAAAGGAGACCGGGAAAAATAGATAAAAATAGACTAAAATAGACGAGAATAGTATTTTGTTCTTTTTTTTCTTTTTATTTTATATATTTTTCTATGTTGAAATTATTTTCTGCAGATTTTCTTTTTTCTTTTTGGTAACGAACAAACTCTATATGGTCAATCTTATTATTATTATTATTATTATTATTATTAATATTAAAAGAGAACGGAAAAATAGACAAAAATAGAAAAAAATAGACGAGAATAGTATTTTGTTCTTTTTTTTTCTTTTTATTTTATATATTTCTATGTTAAAATTATCTTCTGCAAATTTTCTTTTTTCTTTTCGATAACTAACAAACTCTATGGTCACAATCTTATTATTATTATTATTATTAATATTAAAGGAGAATAGGAAAAATAGACAAGAATAGTATTTTGTTGTTCTTTTTTCTTTTTA
>NW_014569848.1:161714-163226 GCF_001313835.1 Polistes canadensis
TATTATTATTATTAATATTAAAAGAGAACGGAAAAATAGACAAAAATAGAAAAAAATAGACGAAAATAGTATTTTGTTTTTTTTCTTTTTATTATATATTTTTCTATGTTGAAATTATCTTCTGCAGATTTTCTTTTTCCTTTTTGGTAACGAACAAACTCTATGATCAATCTTATTATTATTATTATTAATATTAAAGGAGACCGTGAAAAATAGACAAAAATAGATAAAAATATTATTTTGTTATTTCATTTTTTCTTTTTCTTTCTATTTTATATATTTCTACGTTGAAATTATTTTTCGCAGATTTATTATTTATATTTAACATAAGATGAATACACTATCGCGATTGATGAATTAATAATTATTAATATTATTTTGTTTAATAATAATTGATTTGGATTGAATATAATGGGGGGAAAAGAGGGGTAGGGGGGGAATGATTTCAATTCGAATAAAATCATATTTTTCATTTATCATTTGTTAAAAGATGATTTGTTTTTTTATCTTTTTCCAGATGCGATATCTATACGATATTACAATTAATAAGTTGCGGATTTTTATTGATAACGTTGGTGGTTTACGCTTGTCTACCGGTTCTTCAAAATCTTCATGGGAAAACTCTGATGTGCCATGTAGCCAGTCTCTTTTCTGCTTATTTTTGTCTGACTATAATTAATTGGATAACCCCAAAGAGGAACATTGCAGCATCTGTATCTGCAATATCGTGCAAAGTTTTAGGTATGTTAAATTCTTTTAAAACTTGCTTACTTGCTTGTTTGTTTACTTTCTTTTTCTTTTACAAGAAGTGCAGTTCAAAGATTTTATCGAATAAAATAATAATAATAATGAATAATCAATTCTATGGAATAATTAAAATAATGTTAGAATATTTTATTAATTGTACGCGTGTATGTGTGAAATCACATTTAAAGATAATAGTTTTTTTTTCTTTCTTTTTTTTATGTTATTTAGTAAACGAAAAGATTAATATATATATATATAAGAAAAATAATAAAGTATTTTTTAATGAAAGTAAGAAAAAAGTGGAGAATAACTGTAATTAATCTTTTTAATTTGATGAAACGTTGATTTTTTGTTATTGTTCAGCTAGCCTAGCATAGCTATTCATCTTATGGTGCAACATAGAATTTAAAGATCTTTTTTATTTTCTTTCTCGATAACCTTTTCGAACTAATACCATCCTATTTTTCGGTTTTTGCAGGTTACGCTATGCTATTTTCCTTTCTCTCAGCTTTTTCTTGGCTCAACGTCATGTGCTTCGACATATGGTGGACTTTCGGGTAAGAAATCGCTTTCGATAAGTCACTCTTCTTCTTCTTCTTCTTCTTCTTCTTCTTCTTCTTCTTTTTCTTCTTTTCTCTGATGTTTTAAATCGATAAGAATTATATTAGATGCCCGTATTTCTTTCTTTCTCTTTCTTTAATCTTACATTAAATTTTCTTTTCTTACGTTTAGTTTTTTTTTCCATTTGTTTTATATATAATAATT
>NW_014569848.1:164895-166232 GCF_001313835.1 Polistes canadensis
TAGAATAATACTTTTAATTTATGTTACAAAATAATATATTATATATATATTATATAATATATTGTATAATATATTAAGGTGAACAAAAATTTCGTGCGTTTATTGTGTTGATACTTTACATTGGGAAATATTATAATAATAAAAAAAAAGAAAAACTGCACGAACTTTTGGTGTTCACACACTTGAAAATACAATAAAATATATATATTATTATTTTTTTTAATTTTTAATATATAAATATAATATATATAAATATTATAAATTTAAACATAAAAGAACACACATCTCTCGAAACATCGTAAATGTTAACATTCGCGTTAATATTCTGATGCTCAACGAGACTCACCTTAATTTCAACGCTAACGAACGCGACTCTGATAACATGTTTCTTCCATATATATGTATATGTATATTATACACGTATATAATTATACATATATTTATCTAGACTGTGTTTGGATTTCATTTCAAAGCACTCCCTTACTTTATGGTTATATTTTTGAAAGAAGAAACTACGTAGGAAACATTTGGCACATCCAAAAAAGGTTATTTGCGATATTAAATGATATTATTTATTTATTTAGTATGATATAAATGTTGTTTAATATTATATGTTTAAATGTAGTTATTCTTTAGATTACGTCACTATGAATACGTATATGATTTGGTAAATTACGTGGTCAGTTTCTAGCGATTTCAATTAATTAATTTCTCTTTCTCTCTCTCTCTCTCTCTCTCTCTCTCTCTCTCTCTCTCTCTCTCAGTTTCTCTTCTATTCGTCTCGTTTAAAGTACGTAACTAAATTATTCTACGAGAGTTTATGGAAATTTGTTAAATTAACACATAATTATCGTGCATACCACGTTTATCCTAATCCATTATGAAAGTTCAATTACAAAAGAGTAAACGTTTAATTATACGAATTGATTATATTATAATAATTAACATATCAATTCACATACATTCTTCTTTTTCTTTATTTTTTATTTATTTATTTATTTATTCATATCTCGTAGAGATCTGTTATATTTAATAAATTTATGGTGATATATTGTAATAAGATATACGAAATATTTGGTATTATTGGAAAATATTATGGATTGAAATATTATTGATATATATTGGAAATATTATGATATTTGTAAATTTGAAATTAATTATACGAAATGGGCGGTGGTGGAAGAGAAGGGGAAGAATTTAATCGTTGTTAGTTATACAAAAAAAAAAAATAAATATTTTCAAAATATTCATTTAATTGATCAATTATAATAAACACAATTGCAATCATTGATAAGTATTATATTATCTTGATAAATATATTTTTTTATTTAAAATAA
>NW_014569848.1:167412-169409 GCF_001313835.1 Polistes canadensis
TATATATATATATATATTACATTTTTTGATCATTATACTTTTCAATTATAAAAAAGAAAACGAAACATTGAATTATCATTATATTTACGATACAATTAATAACAAAATATAATAATGCCTATAATTATTGTTTATTAAATTTAATATTTAAGTAAAATACGACGAAAAATGAAGATAAATTGTAAACAAAAAAAAAAAGCAAAAAAATTATTCCAATAAAATGATTTTCTTTATCGAATTATTATACTAACGAAAAAGAGAGAGAGAGAGAGAGAGAGAGAGAATACTCTTGGAAATTTCTGAACGAATCAAAAAGACCCCCACCACCCACCATGAACGGAAGAGGACGTGCGTTGTCTCTCGTCATTTCATATACATACACACACACACACACGCACACATACATAAATACACACAAAAACACGTACACGCATCTCCGTGAATGTTTATGTTTTCAAGATGCTATTCTAAACGGGAAGATTTGTAAATGTAAGAAGAAAATAGCATCATCCAAGCTGACGACGATCGTCCCACGTTTTCATTTTCAATGTTTAATGTTTAAACATTTAATATTAGTTTTATAAAAGCGATCGCGAATTTTGTTGAATTTTATAATTTATTTCTTATACACACACAAACAAATACAAACATATAATATATTATATCGTATGTCATATTATTTTGGTTTATTGTCATAAACCTAAAATCTTCGAAATAATGAATCATTTTAGATAGAAATTAGGAACAATCGAAGTATAGTATCAAAGATTATCTCTTCTGTAAACTGAGTTTCGAATTATTTGGCATTTTGGTTAAACTTGTTACCGCATGCACAACTTCTCCATTCGGAATGTTCTGAAAGTTTCTTACCGCGTAAACATATATTTGGTTAGCCGATAATTTGGATCATCCCAATTTTCTAATAGGTTAATTTAATTTGATTATTTGAAAATTCAATTGGATACATTTGTAATTGGAAAATTTTCTATCGAGAGAAACGGGTGGGTGGGAAAGGGGGAATATTTTGTTGAATGAAATAATAAACAATGATGTCTTGTTTAATAATTCGTAGAATAATCTATTAACAAATGAGAATTTTTTTATCTATTCGAAATTAAAATCAAATTCATCGATCATGTATCAGTGTTCGCCATTTTGTTTTTTTTTTTTTTTTAATTTATTTCCCCTTATAAAAAAATTGTTATTAATTTTGATTGTATATCGTTTATTATGTTTATTTCTTTTTTTTTTTTTAGGGGTTCACGTGGTAGCACATCTACGAGAAGAAGAAGATCTTGGAAAAGATTTTTATTGTATTGTTTGTATGCCTGGGGTTTTGCATGTTTCATTACCGTCATAGTCATTGTCGGAGATCATGTCAAATTTTTGCCGAATTATTTGACGCCTTCCATTGGTCTGGGGAACTGTTGGTTTACACGTAAGTTATATTATTAATATTAATAATAATAATAATAATAATATTTAATTTATATTAATGCTATAACAATAATTAATTAATATCTTCATAATATAAATAAAAAAAAATATATATAATTATATTATTTTTAATGCATTGAAAGAATCATTTTGTTTAATATATTTTTTTTAATTATTATTATTATTCTTTTTCTTTTTCGAATAAATTTTTTCGATAGATATATTATACAAAATATAATATAATATAATATAATAAAAAAAAAGAAATTTTTGTTTGTTACACAGATGGAAGGAATCTTCATGGTGAAATTGTGTTCTTCATAGGACCCATTACACTTCAATTAATAATCAACATAATATTCTTCGTTGCCACATCAATCAATTGCAACAAAGTCAAAGCTGAAATAGATAGAATTATTGTAGATCCTTCTGATGTTAGAAATAAACGATACCAAGCTGATCGTACCAGGTAAGTTTTAATTATTTAAATATATTGTTTATTAACTTAAATATTTATAGAAATATTATAGAATTTTTCTATTCTCTTTTATGTTAAATTT
>NW_014569848.1:170137-171736 GCF_001313835.1 Polistes canadensis
ACAAAAGTGCTAGTAATAGTACTTTAATGTCTACGTTTCAAGTTAGTTCAACACCATGATTAAAAATAAAAGGACGAACTCTAACATCTTCTATATGAAATATATTTAACACACAATTATTCATTATTTTGATTTTAACATAGACAAATTATTTTTCAATTATAATAATATTATATCATATTATGTTAGATATCATTTTTTTTTTTTTATGGTAAATTATTTTTTACAATATAGATAATATGAAACATATTTCGATTAATTTAAATCATATATAAATTACTAATTATTTATTACAAATTTAATACTTTAATAATACACATTATTTTGATTACAGATACAATTGTGTGTATATTATCAAATAAAATATAAAATAAAATAAAATAAAATTCCATTCGATAGATAGATTTTAAAAATCAAAAGTTTGGAAACCGATTACTAAATAAAAAAACATCAAATTCAAAATAATATACCATGGGTACATTTTTTTCATTTACGAATTATACTTTTTGTTAAACATCTGGTTTGGGTATACTAAATGTATCCCAACTAGTTTCCGTTTTGACGAAGTCACCAATACATATATATATATATATATACACACATACTTCATATTATACACATCTACACAGTGTTCCAAGAATATAACTTATTCAGAAAAGAAATAAACTTTGCGTTAGTAATAGAAGAAGTGAACGCCTTAAATTTATTATAATATGTGAAGTTAATATGAATATGACGTAATCGATGTTACACACGTTCGTCCTTTTTTTATTATAGTTTTATATTTTTTTTGTAATCTTTAAAACGAAGATTCGTTGAATGAGTTAAAGAAAGAAAATGAAAAATGATTAGAATGAGGAACGAAACTAAACTGGATTGGGGTGGTGATGGTGATGGTGACGGTGATGGTGGTGGAATTAAAAGGTGGGGGGTTGTCTTTTTCAAGTGGGTGTCCAGTTAAAGTTTTTCAAGATATTTACGACTTTCTTATGGCAGATATATTTACGCTCGAAAGTTAAAATTTAACGAGCGATATTTCTGCAATCTTTAAAATCTGTACACACGCATGCACACATACATATAAGTATACCACAGTTTTCGAGTTTAATTTAAGAAAGATTATTTTTGTTACTCAGTAAATGAGTAACGGTGTTTTATAAATACATTACTCTTTTTTTCTATCTCTCATTCACTCTCTTTCTTTCACTCTTTAAAAAAAAAAAAAAAAAAGGAAAGTTGTCTTTCTTTATAAAAAAAAAAAAAAAAAAAGGAAAGTTGTCTTTCTTTATCGAAAAGTAACACACAAAATTTATTATTATTATTACGAGAGGAAACGTTAAACTATTCTCGAATATTCTTATTCAAATTTAAGAAACTATAATTATGAGAAGTTTAATTAGAAACATCGTTATAATGTTTTACAAATAATAATTATTAAACTAACAGTTCTTAGTCTTAGTAAAATTTCATTTAATACAAATTTACATTAATTCAAATTGTATATATATATATATAATCAGGTTTTTATTGCACAACTTACAAAGTTTTTTACAATGTCTTATCATTATATCACATATAATTATCTCACATTTTTGGCTT
>NW_014569848.1:173187-176409 GCF_001313835.1 Polistes canadensis
TTAATATTTTAAAATAATTTAATGAGATTATTTTAAATATTTTTTCATTTAATGTCATTATTTTTTGGAAAATTAATTTTTGGTTTAATTAATTCTATTACTATTGATGAATTTTAATTGTATTTTCTTTTCTATTGTGTTTTATTTAATTAAATAATAAAAGTAGATATAATATTGTTTATACAAGAGTACAATTCGACTCTTTTTTAAGTTTTAAACGAACAAAAATATGTTTAATTATATTTTTTATTGATTTTAAAATAGACTCTTTAGTAAGAAACATATTTTTTAATTAATATAACACATAGTATTTTCTATATTTAGATATTGTTGTATTACATATATATATATTTATCTCAATGTATTGTTAGAAAAATAATTGTATATTAAATATTAGAGGAGATCAAAAAGTAATATTTTTTTTACGTATATTAATATTTTTTTAATCATTTGTCAGATTATTGTTTAATTTAAAACAGTGTTTAAATTTAATGTTAGAAATAAAAACAATACATTACTATTTTACGGTTTCCCTAATATATTTCTATAAAACTATATTACTTCGTATACTTACTATATACATTCTCTTTACATATATATTATATTATATACTATATATATTATATACATTATAATATTATATATATAGTTCTTGTATTTTCTAATTGTATATTATTTTAATATTTTAAATATTTTTCAACTGCACTCATTTTTGTACGCTTAGCAGAATACGTGTAATTTGTAGCCTTATTTTTTTCTTATTTTTTTTCTTTGGATTTCTTGAAGAAAAAAAAAAAGAAAATAAAAAAGATATGATATCTTCGACAGTAGAAATTTGATAAGCTTCGTTCCTACGTTCTCATTTTCGAACTTCCGAAATAGTTACCGGTGTTGAATAATAGTAAGGTTCGAAAAAGTTGTCTTGTGCCAGGAGTCCCCACTAATTTTCCTGTTTTCTTATTTTATTTTGTCTATCCTAGAGTATATCGTTTCTTGCTTTTTTTTTTTTTTTTTTTTTTTTTTTTTCTTTGGAAACAGGACGAAGTAAAAGGGGGAAAGAGGAAAGAAAAATAATATTTATCCCAAAGACTGTGTGTGTGTGTGTGTGGATCACATTTTTTTCTTTATCGTTAAAATATTTATATTATATATATATATATTTTTTTTTATATAATTCGATATATTATATATTATATATTATTGTAAAAGAAAAATAATGTCTTATACGTGTATAACATTTTTATATATTAATGTGTAATAGTTGTATATTTATTTTATAATACAATTAATCGATTTGATTATAAACGTAACATTCATTTTTTTTCTATGAATTTGAGAAGAATTTTTTGTTGATTGCAAAAGTGAAATATTATATTTTTTTTTCTTTTGTCTCGATGACAATGAAAAATATTTCATTTTATCATTGAAATGATTATTTGAAAAGTACCATACACATTTGAAAGTATTATTACTTCTATTAAATATTATTATGATTTTTGGATTTGTTATTTTTGATTTAATTCATTCGATTACAATGATAATAATAATTCGACAAATAAATTGCATATGATTTATTTTTCTTCTCAAATTTTATATTATAATTATATAATTATATTATTAATAAAATCTTATTGTCTTGGCATTAGAATTAGGCAAGTAAGCAATTTAAGATGATATATGTACAAAAATTTCTACGTGGAATAATAAGCTGATAATATTAGAAAGAAAATTTAAAATCATATTTTGTAGTTTTTAATATCTAATTATATATTCGATATACAAAGAAAACAATTTACAATAATTATATTATTCTAATTAGGCAAAGTATAATATATTTACATTATCTTTCCTAGTCTTATATTATTTCTATAATTAATAATTACATAATTGTATTTTTTATGTATTTGAAATTGTTTGTTACCATAAGAAATTAGATCTGTTTGTTTAATGAGAAATAATTAAACTGTTATTTGTATATCGTATTGTTTTCTTTTCCTTTTTATTTTTCTTTTTCCTATAATATAAAAGAAACAAAACCAGTGTTAAAATAATTCAAATATTTTGTTTCATGTATTTATTTCTCACACGAGGAAAATATTATTTCCATATTTTTATAATTTCGATTATTTTTTGTTTCCTCAATTATTCTTCCCATTATTTTAACCATAAGAAATACGTTTCCCTAAATCTCGTCAGAAACCTTTAGAAATACCTAAAATATATAATCCCTTTATTTTCTTTTCTACCCCTTTTGATCGTGATAATAAAATTAAATAGGTAAAGAATAAAAAAAGGAAAAAGAAAAAGAAAAAAATAAATTGATGACATTAAGTGAAATAAATATAATAATAAGAGATACACACAAAAAAAGAAATATGTATTTCTTATTTCTGTAGTCATCAAAGATAAAGATAGAATGATGATGACGATGAATCAAAATAAAATAATAATGAAAATGTTAAACTACGTAAGTAAGTAATAAACAAAAACAATAAGAAGAAGAACAAAAAATAAAGGTGTATAATAAGAGAGAGAAAACTAATGTTAAAAGAATAAGAATAAGAAAAAATGAATCAAGGTTTGCTATCGTTTTCGGTTTCTTCGAGATCAGGATCCTCATTAATTATAGAAATATCTCTCATAGATGGTCTTCTAGTTTTTTTCCAAGCATCCGGTGGTACACCAGTGTTCGTAGTTTTGGTTAATAATTTTGGTCCTGACAATGATATGATTATTGCACCGGCCGGTGCTGTTAATAAAATTGAAAGAACGCAAATGGTCAATACAATGTTAGCGTATTCGACTTGTTCAGTATCATCTTGATTAACTTCGTCAAGGGTTACTGGTCCTAGGGCTGCTTGGACTGTTGCTTTTGCCATCCAAGATAATGCGATGAAAACTTTTTCCTTAGTATTTAATTTACAACCAATACCAACTATAATAGTTACGATTATTCTTATTATTATACCGGCTAATAAACAACTTATACTAAGGTATACAGTTTTGCCTTTCAATTCGTCAATTCTTATTTGTGTACCCGTTATACCAAACAATATTGGCTCGAATATCATCCAAAATATTTCGAACGATGTTGCAACTGGATTCTGAAAAAAAAAAAAATAAACGAAATGACAAGATTTATTTATATAAATATCAAACAAAAAAAGAACAACAGAAAAGAAAATAAAGGAAATAACAATTAAAACAATAATATGTATATGG
>NW_014569848.1:177859-179357 GCF_001313835.1 Polistes canadensis
TATATAATATATATTTAATTTAATTTTGTCTTTGTAATTCACATAATAATACAATGATTCTTCAACATTCGATCGATAAAACTTCTATGTTGTTTTCGTACGTTTATTTAAATACGTGTAATACATATATATTATGTGTATGTGTTTGTATGTATAAAATAGGGCTGTCAAACTCATATATTAACAGAGCCCACCAAATTTAGTTTAACACGGTACACCCACCGCGTGTACAATTTACGTTACAAACTCGAAACCTTGTTTCCACTCAAAATGTTACCTTGTTTTTTATATATATATATATATAAAAAAAATAAATAATTGTTGTGTTATCGAACAAAATTTTGCGTCGATTAAGTTATTTTTTTTGAAATTATTGAGAATAAGAAATAGAATAAACAACGGTAAGTAAATGTTTGTTTATTTATTTATTTATAAACCATCTAATTATTTTTTTTTTATGGGAGACAGGGGAATGGAGTATATATGGTGGTTCGTTAATGACACCACCTCGTTAAAAAATTTGTTAACATGAAATAATTGAAAGAATGAATTTTTTAAACGAAACAAACGAAACATTCGATTTGTAATAAATAAATTTTCCAATGAGGACACGGATTAAAATAAAAAAAAAATACATTTGGCTTTTTTTTGTTTGGTTAATTGACATTTAGGTTAATTGAATAGAAGAAAAAGAAAAAGAAAAATAATATATATAGGATAAAATAGTATTTGATAAGTTGATATTGATTAGAATTAGATAAAAGCTTAGTAAAATTATTTAAATTATCTGAATTATCTGAATTATCTCTTATGATTCATTATAAACATATCGTTAGAATATATTTTGTTGGAAAACCCTATGGGGGGTGCTTATAATTACGTTGCCTGAGATAGTTATATTATGGGTGCTATCATTTATTCCCATTCTACTTAATTTAGGAAAACATTGTAAGGTATACATACACACGTTTATATAAAGGATCTTCGATATTATTAATATTTCACTATACATGCAGCGTTACTTAATGAACGTTACCCTTCCTTATTAACGATTCTTTGCACGTCGTAGTGTAATATCGTATATTCGTTAATAATAATTCGACTTATTACAACATCGTAAATCAACATTACAGAAAAATTCTCAAACGAAATATATACGCGAATTATTGTAAAATTTTGTTATTTTAAATCAAATTAGTGATTGTTCGAGATGAGTAATTTCGTAAATTTCTTTTTTCCTAATGACAAAATATAATGACAAAAATTTTTTATTGTACGTATACTCGAATGAAAATCATAAATTTTGTAACGTTTTTAATTAATTGATATAATTTCAAAGATTTAATATTTTTGTACCTGGGGGTGGATGTTAAACTTATTTCAAGATCGAGATGAGTAATTTCGTAAATTTCTTTTTTTCTAATGATGAAAATATAATTTTTGTTTATTGTACGTATACTCGAATGAAAATCATAAATTTTGTAACGTTTTTAATTAA
>NW_014569849.1:0-2242 GCF_001313835.1 Polistes canadensis
TCATGTATGTCGTAATATAAGAAATAATAATAAAATAAAATTTCTAGTTGCTGAAGAAGTCCCAATAAAGGGAYGAAACGTCMARCTAAATCAAACATAGTTCTACTTCTTTCATGTCCAAGTTCCCTGTTAAATTTCATCATTAAAAATTGTAATTTTTGGACGAGAGAAATACTAAATAAATTATTAATTAATTTTTCGTAATTAATCGTCGTAATTATTGTTGAATAAAGTTTTTCTTCCTTTAAACTAAATAAACAATCAAAAATAGCATTAACTTATTAAACAATTTAATACGTCCACAATATTATCAAGTTAAATTAAGTTATAAGAGAAATTCACGAAATTTTCCTTTTGAATAGTTTAAAGCCGCAATGAACACGAAACGAAGTTTCCTATTATGACATCTTTTGATAACTTTTACGAGAAGCATGGAAAAAAACATTCAATTAATAATATATCTCGATAAACTAATAGTAATTGTCGGAATAATTTCTATTAAAATTCGTTGAAAATAATGACGATTTGGTTAAAAGAACTTTCGTTGATTGTTTAAAAATCAAAAAAAAAAAAATGAAACAATAATGCAAAAAGTAAAAAAACGAAAACAAAGGGATGGACACAGCTGTGATCGTGCATAAGAACTTTCATTTTATTTTTTTCTTCTTCTTCTTTTATCATACGTAAACTACCCTTGAAGTTGCACTCGTATATTTTTAAACGTCCTGTATATATTATGTGTATATATGCATATACATGTGCATATATATACATATATATGTATAGGTTGTATCTACCAATCTACATATAACGTAAGTTTCCCATTTAGTGAACGCAAAAATATAGAGGATGACGCGTTATGCGTTTTCGCATCGGTGCGTTCGACGTCCATAGAAAAATATGAATATTTCATCAGAGAGTGGCTTGTACAGGATGGGAGGAAAAAGCTAGGACGATGAAACGTCGAACGTGTTGCACTTAAAGTTAATAGCATGAATAAATCAATCTTAAATTAAAATTTCAATCTGATAGATAGATTTGAAATATATTCACTTGTTATAATCTTCAAAATATATATATATAATTATTAAATACAGAGAAAAATATTATAAAACATATTACATTAAACGTTTTTTAAATCATACATTTTTATAATCTACCATATATATTATTATATTTTATCGTGAAATTTCGAATAAAGAAAAAAGAAATATTACGAGATAAATATCATTTTTTTTTTTTTCCGTTTAATATTTAGAAGACAAATTTTTCAATAGCAATTTTTTTAATCTCGTTAAATAATAAATAACATCGTTTATCAAAATACAAAATTCGTACGCTGATAATTCACGTTTTATATATATATATATATATAATTTTTTTTTTAATTGGAAATTTATTTTTTTATATTTATTTTTCGTCCCCCTTTCCACGAACAGAGATAATATACTTGCAGTCATTATTCGTTAAATCATCGATCCGATTTCGAACACGACTTCGAGTTTAGTTTGAAAATTATGGAAATACCGTGAAAACGTCATATACATCTGACTGAACGTGAATGAGTGAATGAGTGAGCATATATATATATATATATGAGAGAAAGAGAAATAGAGATAGAAAATTCGAAAAGCGTGTCCGAACTGGGATCGACGCAACAAACACAAAACAAATTTTTTTTTTCCCAAACGACGATGATCAGAGATATATATATCGAATCACTATACAACGATGAGGAACACAACTACTACTACGTCAACGCGAATTATCGTGCTATGGGGGTTGGAAAAATAAACAGCGATTGCCTGTTAAACGGTACACAAATGTCACCAACAAACGAGGATTTACGGTTCTATCTCACCGACAGATAATTTACGTTCTGCTTTTACCATCACCCTTTTCCCTTTCTCTTTCACTCCCTCTATCCCACCCACCTCAACTCACCCCTCTCTCCCTCTCTCTCTTTTTATATATCTCTATAAATATAAATATAAATAAATAAATAAATAAATAATAATTATAGTAATTAACAGAGAACTAACTATATGAACAGGATTTGATTTTCGATCACCTAATCACAAATATTTCAGTTATTTTATTCGTTCGTTTTTTTATCACCACCCTTTCTTTCTTCTCTGCATTGAAATAAATAAATAAATAAATAAATAATAATTATAGGGATTAACAGAGAGCTAGCTATATGAACAGGATTTGATTTTCGATCACCTAATCACAAATATTT
>NW_014569849.1:2477-4004 GCF_001313835.1 Polistes canadensis
AAATAAATAATAATTATATTAATTAACAGAGAACTAACTATATGAACAGGATTTGATTTTCGATCACCTAATCACAAATATTTTAGTTATTTTATTCGTTCGTTTTTTTATCATCACACTTTTTTTCTTCTCTACATTGAAATAAATAAAAATAAATAAATAAATAAATAAATAATAATTATAGTGATTAACAGAGAGCTAGCTATATGAACAGGATTTGATTTTCGATCACCTAATCACAAATATTTTAGTTATTTTATTCGTTCGTTCTTTTATCACCACCCTTTCTTTCTTCTCTGCATTGAAATAAATAAATAAATAAATTAAATGGTAATAATAATTAACAGCTAGGAATAGAATTTGATTTTCAATCTCATAAATTTGAAGCTATGTTTATTCATTCATTCATTCATTCATTCATTCATTCATTTATTTTATTCTCTGATTTAATATAATAATAAATCAACTAAATGTGTGTATTTCTCTCTTATGTAACTAAATATATTCTTTCCTACCCTTATCGTTGTCACATATACACACACACACACACACACACATATGTATAACACATTCGTTCGTTCATTTAACGAAAGCGATTCTTACCCAAAAAAAAAAAGAAAAAAAAAAAACAAGAAGAAAAGAATAAAATCAAACGATAAGACCCAAAAAAAAAAAGACAGAAAATAAAAGAAAATTTAAATAAATAGATAAATAAACACATTGAAATAGAACAAATTATTTAAATTCCAAATTATACTATTTCCTAGAATACTAATGAACAAAATATCAATATAATCATTCAAATTTATTCTAGAATATATTAAACAATCATATATATATATATATATGTATAAACACGCACGTATCACGTACACGAAACATATAAAAACTCGTTCGTTCATTTAACGAATGCGAAAACTCTTCCCCTAGATTCCTATAAAAGAGACAGACGAACAGAAAGAGAAAAAAAGACAGAGAAAAAAATATAAAAAAAGGAAAAAAAAAAATACACAGAGAAAAAGACAAACAGGGGAAAAAGATAAAAGACTCGATGCACTTTCCCGATGAAAGTTCGACTACTAACGTCGAAAATAAGGAAGAGTATGTAGGGATCTCTCACGAGAGAGACGACACGTCCCTTTTCATCGTATAAACTTTTCCAATGGTGTCCCCTTTTCTAAAACTCACCTTTTCCTACTATACGTTACACAGATGCGGTGAGCTTCTTCTACTACTTCTAACTTCTACTTCTAATTCTTCTTCTTCTTCTTTTTCTATCTTCTTCTTCTTCTTATTCTATTACTTTTTCTTCTTATTCTTCTTTATTTTGTCCTACCCCCGAAACTGTCGTTCCTCCTGACGAAATCTCTTTTAAACGATAACTAGGAAGGAGTACTACTACTTACGAATGGAAGAAGAAATTTATCGTCGAATCACTCGAAACTTTTACCACGATAAACTTTCTCGATGACGATGGTAATATTTTATTTTTAATTCTTTCTTTCTTTTTTTCTCTTTTTTTTTTTT
>NW_014569849.1:4874-9570 GCF_001313835.1 Polistes canadensis
AAAAAAAACAGATAATGCACCGAAATTATTTGCTGTTAACACTTAATACGAAAAGTAAAGTTACGAAATGATTGAAATTCGTTACACGTATTATAATTACGCGTTATATTATAGATATTTATATTATATATTTATTTATTTATTTATTTATTTATTTAAAAAAAAGAGATATTATATATATGTATATATATAAAACGAATATATATATATATATGAACCAACGACGGACGAAGAAATATAAACGAATCGAGACGACACGTTCGGTTTGGAGCGCGCGAAGCGACTGAGCAGTTTCCGAGTTTCGAAGCAGCTGCTCGACGACCGAGTTTACCCGAACGACGAACACCGTTCGTTTCTCCACGAACTACTACTACTACTACTACTACTACTACTATTACTATTACTAATACTATTACTATTACACTTATCTAATTTTCCTTCTCGTGTGGTCATCTTTGTCATTATCGTCATATCTTTTTTTAAATTAAATCCCACGTAAACAATTTATTCTTTTACTACAATCTGTTCATTTAATTCTAACACTACGAAATTGTTAATTATATATTTTATTAAACATATATATATATATATATAATTTACAATAAATCCGCTCCTAGAAATAGTATATTATATATATGTGTGTGTGTGTGTTTAATAAAATATATAATTTACAATAAATCTGCTCCTAGAAATAGCATATTATATATATGTGTGTGTGTGTTTAATAAAATATATAATTTACAATAAATCCGCTCCTAGAAATAACAATAAAAAAAAGCTATTATAACAGGACTCTTAATACAATGAGAAAGAAGAAGAAGAAGAAGATATTTAATAAAATAATAAATAAATTTATTTTATTGGATTAATATATATAATGAGATATTCATTTTTGTTGATAATTATTAATCAATTGTAATATTATATATTTGCGAAGAATATTTTTGTTTTTAATGCACTTTAAATTGTAACCACGAATTTTTATTTATATATGTGTTTAATAAAATATACAATTTACAATAAATTCACTCGTAGAAATAGCAATAAAAAAGAAAAGCTATTATAACAGGACTCTTAATAAAATGAGGAAGAAGAAAAAAAAGATATTTAATAAAATAATAAATAAATTTATTTTATTGGATTAATATATATAATGAGATATTCATTTTTTTTATAATTATTAATCAATTGTAATATTATATTTGCGAAGAATATTTTTGTTTGTAATGCACTTTAAATTGTAACCACGAATTTTTTTTTATGTAATATATGTGTATATATTTTTTTAACGAAATATTAAATTATTAATTATAATTAAATTATATTAATGTAGATAATATTAATTAATGAAATCATTCAATTGTAACGAATATTTTCGTTTAATTCGTTTCTCGTACACACACACACATACACACCTTGCGTTATATGAAAGAAAGTTAAAATTAATTTATCAGTAAATAATAGAATTAGTATGATATGTGTTTGAATTATTTATTATATTATTTAATAATTTAATAAATAACCAATAAAGCTATCACATCTCTATTTTCAATTTGATATACGTGTCAGTAATTATGACAGTTTTACTAAATCAACCAAAATTTGGAAACTACGTTATTATTTATTTATTTTATGATTTATATAATAGTATTAAAATATAATTACAATATAAATTATATTTTTCTTTAAAATAATTTTGGACTTATCTTTTTGTCACTGTTATAATTATTGGCACATAACTGCTTTTAAAAAAAAAAAAAGAAAAAAAAAGAAATCATTTAACTATCGCAACGCGAGACAAAACATAAAACGAAATAGAACACGATTATATATAGTCATCCAAACGTTTTATTTATATTATCCTGTTAAAAATCTCACATAACGCAATTTCATACACCATGTAACATGACCGCTTTATTACGGGAGTCAACCATAATTTCTTTTCTCTCTCTCTCTCTCATTTTTTTGTATTTCTTTCTTTCTTTACTATCCTTTCTCCTTCACGTTAAACACTATGACGAAATTTAAAGATATATAAAAGATAATAAATAAAATCTCTTCTATTCATTTAAATAAAAATCTTTTCGCAAAAGTCCGCAAAAAAAAAAGAAAGAAAAAAAAAAAAAAGACAATTACATTTGACTAATTCATTTTACAAGAAATAACGATTACGTTAGGCTACCTGTCATTTCGTAATAATCTAAATAACTTATCCTATGTAATTTAGAAGTCATATCATAATTGTCGTTTCACATAGAAAGATTAATGTTTTCTAATTACACGTGTTATATAGTATTTATAATTATATTACGCACTACTGTGTAACTTTCAACACAATTTTCAAAAGAAACGAACTTTCGAAAAAAAAACACATACGCAAATAAATATGTGAATTCAATTGAAAAGTATTTATTAAAACGTACAAAAGAACAAAAACAAAAAAGAAAACAAAAAGCATTATCGATTAGATAAATATTTCCCCATCGTAATCACATGACTCTCAATCAAATTGAGTAATCCTTAAAATTAATATACGATCAATAATAACAATAACAATAATAATAATAATAATAATAGATCAAATAATAATGTTAAATTTGAAATTAGGTCGGTTATACGTTCTCCTGAAAGAGACTCGCGTTAACTTAATAATACTTCATTCTCATCAACTAAGAAAATCTTATCGGTAAATCCAAGACATACTAAGTTCGATCCAATTAAGATCGAGGAAACTAATTGCACGGCTAAGGGAAAGAAGATATTTCCCAGAAACCTAAGTAAGAGTCTTAATAATAATCTAGCAAAGTGAAAGAAAAAAAGAAAAGAAAGAAAGAAAGACTGAATGGGGGTTAGGGGGAGGTGGGCGGGAGATGGGGAAGGGGAAGGGGAAGGGGGTCTTGATGAAATATGGAAGGAAAGCAATAGGTTTGATAGGCTTGATAGGTTTGATATTTATGACGCTTACGTTACAAGATAATAATCGATAAAGAGGTACCCTAACGTTTTTTGGGGTCACAGACGAAAGGAGGACTCTCATGGAATCCCATCGAATCCTATCGGAATGTGGTAAAGGTCGATGAATGAAGGTCGAAGATGAGCTCGTTCGACCGGTTGTCCTTTCTCTCTCTCTCTCTCTTTCTCGTTATTTTTTATCTTTATTTTACATTATATATTACTTATATATTTATCGATACTTTATCCACATTTTTTACGATTACATTTGATTTCGACTACATTTTTCTCAAATTTAATTTCTATATCTCCATTTTCTATATTATTTTTTTATTTATTTATTTAGATAACGTCTAATATAGATATTAAGATATAATTAAATATATAAATAATTATAGATTTTTATCTTATTGAATTTGAAATCAGTTACGAGTTATTGAGACACGTTGATTGAATGTAATGTAAGTTAATTAATTAAACGAAATAGAAATAAATAATTAAAAAAAGATATTACGGTTATATAAATTTGTGCATAATACAAATTATTTCTAATTGTATTTAATGCGATTATTTATTCCAAATGAACAAACAATTAGAAAACCTCAATTATTCTTAAATAACGTATTCCTATTGTTAAATTTATCAATACTTCTTTAAGTCATTTCATTGTATTCGAAATATTAAATATTTGCAACTAATATATGTACGTATATAATTATATTTTTGTAGAAATAAAAAAAAAAAGGAATATAGAAATTCAAGTTCGTGGTTAATCGAACGATGAACGAAAAAAAAAGAAACTCTATATATATAAATATAAATAAAATATATTATATTAAACGCGTACTCACACATCCATATACTCTTCTTTATACATAGCACAAATTAAAATAAATAAATCGTGTAATAAATGGTATTAGAATCAACTTTCTAACCGTGAGAATATTTTTTCTTTCCTTTCCTTACTCCTAAACCGATCTTCTTCTACTATAACAAAATGTTAAATCTAAGGTAAATAACATAGGTACGTGTAATATTTCGTAAATAGTATTTGTAAGTTCCAAATAGTATATGTTCTATTCCTTCCCCCCCCGCTCCCAACTCCCCCTACCCCTTCCTCTTACTCTCTTTCTCTTTCTCTCATTCTCTCACTCGTTTTATATATATATATCTTGTTTACATCGTACATTATTTGTATATTTGAACTTGACGAGACACGAAAGAAGCAAACACGTTGGTTAGATCATCGAACGCTTTCTTTCTCTTTCTTCTTTATATACACATATATTTTTATTTTATCAAAGATAATACACGAGTGAAAAATTCGTGGTATTCTAGTCAGTTAATTTGTTCTTTTTTTTTTCTGGCTTAAAATTTCGAAATACCAGGTGTTCCAAAGGTTGACTTTAACCGAAGAATAACATTAAAAATGACTTTTTATTTTACAAGTATTCGGAATATAACTAAAGAGAGATTCTTAATATTATGAAGTATTAAAAAGAAAAAATATTGTGTATATTTTTATTAAAATAAATAATTATTATATATCGTGTGTTTTGTGTGTGATTTTATTTTAACGATAACGCAACTTTTACGACAGACTGTATGAAAGATACAATATTATTTTTCTTATTATTATTATTATTATTATTATTAGGCAATTAATTACGAGAAAAAGAAATGAAAAAAAAAAGGTATAAGAAAAAGAAGTACGTTACAAATAGCACGTTCTCAAGATAACAAA
>NW_014569849.1:9614-19295 GCF_001313835.1 Polistes canadensis
ATATATAGACCGTAGGAACTTAAACCAAAGAGGAAGAAGAAAAATGAATGATTAATATCGTAAGAATTTAATAGAAAAAAAGAAAAAAAAGAACATTCCCTCACTTTCACGTAATTTCTATTCCTCAACTCGTTCATTCTTAAACACTTCATCGACATATTACGATACAAATTTTCTTATAATACAACTCGATAGATCATATACATTTTCTCACGACGATTGTCTATTTATTTATTTATTTATTTGTTTCCTTTTTCAAAATAATCCAATCAAAATTCGTTTAATCGATCGATCACGAATTATTTAACACAATTAACGTTTACCAAAAGTTACTAGCGCGTTCACAAATATTATTATCCTTTTCTTTAATTAGAAAACTAAACGACATTATTTTTGTTCTATTCCATTAAAAGAAATATCTCGTAATTAATCCTTTTTTTTTTTCTTCTTTCCCAAACACACCGATTGTAACATAGATGCAATTGAAATGTGTGTTGAAATGTGAACGAGAATTGACCAATAAAGGACGACACGTGAACACGTGTTTTACAAACTTACATTAGCAACTAGTTTAATGGACACTGATGTGAGAGAAATAAAAAGAAAAAATAAATCAAGAGGATCGGGGTGGGGTGGGGGGGGGATAGGGTAAGGGAAGTGGAATGAGAAAAGTTAGATAATTCTGTATCTTTTTATCTATCTATTTATCACTTTCTGATCATCCTAAAAGGTCCAATGTTTCAAAGGACTCATCCTACGAAGTAAACAAAACGAGGGGCTAATGAAAGGACCAACCAAAATCTCCTATTTACATGAACGCGTATCAACGGGGTTAGGGCAAGCTTCCTAAACCCTTACGATGAACAGGTTCACCATCCATTCTCTTCGCACACGATCACTATATGTGGTACCTTTAAAATAACTATTTACGTTAGTAACGTTTCGTAGTTCGTTCAACCATATAACCGAAATATTAATGAAACATTATATTATGATATTTTCAAAAGTATCATTAGAATTTTGTTTGAGAGAATAATCTTTAATAAATAATAAAGTCATTGTGAAAATATTTTGGATTAAAAATTATAATATAATATAAAAAAAATAATAAAAATCGGTGTTATATGTAGAATAATCGTTTTAATAATAATAACACACATACACAATATTATTAAAAATTAATTCTAATTAAAACAAATTCAATAAATTACGTCAATTTGAGAAAACTTTTCATAATATTCTATTTATCTTATTTAAATATCATAGATCCAAAGAAAATCGAGGATCCTTTGATATTAGAAGCTACAGTTATAATAATTAGATACATATATATATAGTTATAATGATATCAGTCATAATAATAATAGAAAATAGGACTCGGAGTTTCGTATTGAGTAAGAGAAGCATTGAATGTTATAGGAAGGAAGAAGCTACTACTACTACCACTATTACAACACTGTGAGCCGAAGCAACCCTATAAACGCAAATTAACGAGACTTTTAAGCACGGATTGGTGCCGGTATTACCTCTAGCTTGAACTATTTACTAATTCTCCTAAAGAGCTTCCACCTAGATCGGATTCATCCACGATTATGAGAACATTATACCAATTACCTTGCTTTCCCCTCCACTCCCCCCCCCGCGCCCCGCGAATACAATGTTTATAATTACTCATAATCGAATCACTACGATAAAAATATAAATAAGTGTGATACAACAATATCTGTGATAGTAACTATACTATTATAATACTTTCATAATTATTATTATCTCGTTTATATATAAATAATGAAAATTTATTCTACGTAAATAAAATTACTATCGATCATTTTCGATTGATATTGAACGACCTAATTTAACAAAATACGATTAAGATAATAAATATTAACGTTAACTTTTTTACTTTTGATATATGATCGATCGATTATATAAATATAATTCTTTTTTTTAAATGTGTCATATTACGCGTGAGAATGATATACGAAAAAATCAAGAATTTTTACATTTGTCTGCTTTACAAATTCCTGAAATCAAAAAAACAAACAGAAAAAAACCACAATCAAAAGTTTCGAAGATTAAAACAATAATTCCCAGATAAATAATTATAAGCCGCGGCGTATTTCCGGCGTTCGTGGAAAAGATAACGAATAGAAACGAGAAATTTTCTTTCCCCCCTGATTGAAAATTATTCAAGTATATTCTAACTTTTGAAACTTTTAAACGTTGATGACTAATTAAAATCCGAATCGTCACATTGGATATATTCCAACAAAAACCTCGATATGTTTTAACGAGCTCCGAAGGAAAATTAATATAGAAATTCGATTATATATAAATATATATATATATACTTTCATTTAAACGTGATTTATCAAAACTTATGAATGAATCACACACACAGACACGACACGTATTAATAAAATATACATTCATACAAACATGTAACATATATACATAGATATATTCAGTATTCAACATAAAACATACAATCAAAATATATAACATACATGAATCCATACATTCAACATATTAAATACATAATACATGCATTCAATATTCAACATTAGTATATATACTTTTAATACATAAAATAATATACATATTTCATATTATATAACATACATAAAACATACATTGAATATCCAACATAATACACATACATTCGAAACATTAAATATCATATATATAACATACATTGAATATTCAATATAATACATATACACACTCAACACATACAATCAAAATATAACACAGTATATACAGATTCAACTAAAACCTTAGAATAGTGGCATGAATAGAACAAATACTATAACCAATCCTATATAATTCTACATACACATACATACATATATATATATAGTTAAATACATATGTAGACTCGTTAGAAACGTTTTAACGGCGTGAGAACACGCAAAACGCATACGTTTGCACGTACACGAGAAATGCGAAGCGTCTGATCGTTTCGAACAGGTTCTACTCTTGGTCGGCCAACATATCGAGATCATAACGCGTTCCCTCGAATTACCAACACGTACGGTACTTCGATGCGTTTCTGCAGCCTGTTACAGCACATTCAGAGAAACGGAGAGAAGGGGGAAAGTAGAAGGGAGGAAGAAAGGGGAGAAAGGGGGAAGAAGGGGAAGGGGGGAAAGAGAGATTGTCTAGGATCTCGTTTTAGGCACCTCTCTGGTCGCGAATCGTGCGTCAGGTTGGTCGCGTATTACGTAAAATCTCGCACGTACGCTCAAGTAAACACGAGAGAGAGAGAGAGAGAGATACTTGTATGCTTCCTAGTATGTCTATATACATATGTATGTATTTACATATCTATCTATGTGTTTACGCGTGGATATGTGTGTGTGGGGAGAGAGGTGTGTGTGTGTGCAAAGAGGATGCACTTTTCGAATACCGAAGAGAACTTGCCGAACGCGAGTTGCATTTCAAACGAGAATCATCTTTCGTTATTCTTATCTCTCTTTTTATCTTTCTCTCTCTCTCTCTATAGGAGAAGAAGAAGAAGAAGAAGAAAATGGTCAACGATTTTTCGATTCTACGTTTCTTAAAGTACGTTCTTTTTTCTTTCTTTCTTTTCTTTTCTTTTTATTTGCAATCAAATGCTTTATTTAAATAATTGGAAAGTAATATAGTGTTTGTTAGATTTCAAAATGTAATGTATTTTATATATGTAATAATTGTTATACAAGTTTTAATATATTTTGTTATAGAAAATGTTGATAATAATTTAACGTTTATATATGAATAAATGATCGTTATTATTTTGTATATTTAAAAAAATATTGATTTTACATATGTAAATGGAATACTTTAAATATTAAATGATGAAATTTTATCCCATTTATATTTATTTTATTTTATAATTCGGTTATATTTAAAAAAAAAAGGAAAAAACAAGTCATATTGAATTTGTTTTAAAAAAAAACACAAACGAGAAATACTAATTAATTACGAGAAGCGCGGCAGACGTATCGTCGTAGAAATCCAGACGTCTGATCGTTATTCTCTCTCTCTCTCTCTCTCTCTCATTATTTCTCGTATCGATTCTTATCGAATGAAAAACATTGACTCACAAAGTCGCGTTTTATGAGTCATTCGCGATTAAACAAAATTTCGTATGAAGAAACTTTTCTCAATGTTTTTTAACGCGATAACGCGATAGGGGATCTCACTGAAAATGTTATTACTCGATTATCAATCTGATAATATACGATCAATTTTGAAACATATTTTTATTCCTTCAAATCGTGTGTAGCCATAGAAAAAAGAAAAGAAAAGAAAAGTAAAAAAAAAACTGGTGTGTGTACTTATGTACGCACGTAAAAAGTTATACTTCTTTAGCGCGTATCAAAACGAATATAAACTTCATAACCTCAAAAATAACTTCAATTTGCGCGCGCATCGTAAATATCGACAACTTNAGTTATACTTCTTTAGCGCGTATCAAAACGAATATAAACTTCATAACCTCAAAAATAACTTCAATTTGCGCGCGCATCGTAAATATCGACAACTTCGTGGTGTCGATTTTTCGTTCGCATCTAACTTMACTTTCCAAAAYTCGCGCCAAAAGAAGTATAACTTCAAAAAAAACAAACAAACAAATAATCAATCATTTAAAATTAAAAAAAATATCACTAAATAGTCTCGTGGAGAATATTCCGATAATAAAATATTTCAATATAACAAGAAGAAAAATATCTACAAAATAATCTCGTTTGTTTGTTCGAACAAAAATCAAATTTCTTCTTATTACTTTCGACGTAATAAAAAAAAAAAAAAAAAANAAAAAAACAAAACAAAGAAAAGGGCGAGGGGGTGGGTGGGAGACACGGGAAAAAATCTTTTTACCTTAGTTAAAAATAACCGAGCACGATCAAAGATCTCTTATCATGGCTCGGTAGTAGTGTGGTCCATTACAAAAAGACAACAAAAAAAATCTTACAAAGAAAAATGGGAGAAATAGTGGAAGAGGGAGAGAGAGAGAGAACAGGTTGGCCCTTTTTCCTTCTTCTTCTTCTTCTTCTTCATCATCATCGTCGTCGTTGTCGTCGTCGTCGCAGTGCTTTTGCCCTTGCTCAATGCGGGCTTTATTCGATTCCGAGACTTTGGGAGGCAAAGAAGAGTTCGCTTGAAAACCGCACTTAACGTCTACACTTTCACCAATTTACTTTTAATACACTTGTAACCGACATGGGCCGACTGAGGGGTAGTGGTGAACGGGGCAAAACGGTAAAGAGGGCTGGAGGGGGGGGAGGGGGGCAGGTGGTATACGAAAGGAAAAGAGAAAAGGTGAGTGTAACGGAGAAGGAGAAAAAGAAAGAAAGAAGAAAAAGGGGAGGAAAAAAGAAAGAAAGGAGAAAGGAGGGACAAAGGGGTAGGGGGAAGGGAAAGGGGACGGGAGGAGGAGGAAAGGTAACGGGCTGTACGCATTGCGGGTATTTCTACTTTCTCGAGAGTCAGAAAATTGCCGTAAAGGAAGATGAGAGAAGGGAGGAGGAGAAGAAGGTGGATGGGGGGAGGAAGAGGAAGAGAAGAAGGTGGTGGAAAAGAACGAACGTTTTCCCGACGTTAAACCACCATAAATGAAACGCTTTCATGTTACTACGTTCAATGTCGCGATAAAAATATACGTATATCATCGTGCACACGTTTGGGTATACGGTGTATGTGTATTTAAGTACGTATATGTGTGTGTGAGAAAGAGAGAGAGAGAGAGAAGTATAAAAAATTCACGTTCGAATCGTTTCCTTCGTATTTCGTTCGAACCAATGATGAGTTTGTTCATTTCCTTTTTTTTTTCTTTTTTTTTTTTTTTTTTTTTTTTTAGGGAATAATACGAATAACATAAACACTTATGTTAGTTATTTTGATACATTTCGCTTAAAATTTATTTTCCATCGTTATTAATCGTATTTTTAAATCATTTCTGTTAGTTAGTTAAAATATTCATAACGATTGCTAATATAAAAATTTAATCGAAGATAGAAACGCGATCGGGGAACAAATATTTGTATGATTTTCACTTGCATATTTTTCTTCTTCTTCTTTTTATTTCTTCTTTCTCCAGTAGGGAAATTCTTTTTAAACCGTAACTGCGAGACGGTATTTTATATTATATCTTGAACGAAGTTCTAACGAAAATGTGATTTCGTGAATGGGGGAAAAAAAAAGAAGAAATTTTTGTTACGAATGAGAAGTATACTACGACATAACAATAAAAACGCGTATTTTAAAAACTCCGACGACTATTCTATCTTTCTTTTCGATCTATCTATCCACCTATCCACCTATCCATCCATCCATCTATCCATCTTTCTCATTCACACACTTTTCTTCTTTTTTTTTTATTTCTCGTAACGTCCCATAGATCGAACCATCTCGAAATCGTCCCCGATGTTTTACACGGCCGCGATATTCGATTGCTCGCACGAACGATTATCACAATGAAAGAGCAAAAATGAAGAGAAAGAGAGAGAGAGATAGAGAGAGGAAAAGAGTAAAAAAAAAAATGAGAATGAAAAAGAGAAAGAAGGGGGGGAGGGGTGGAAGTGGGGAAGGGGTACCACGATAGAGTTCGAGAATGACTCCGATCGAAGCTTCGTAAATACACGAAAAACGTATTCGGCCGATAATAAAACGCGTGCGTTACTATACACACACACACACACAAAAGTTCCCCGTACAAAAAACATATACATTCGTTTCGATCTTCTCACTTATATGCGTTTTATGCACACGCGAGTAACACGTAACTCATTCATATATATATATATATATATGTATGCATTTGCAAACCCATACAACCTATCATCAAAACGTAGGTGGGGGTGTACTTTTTTATGTGCACATGCGGAAGGCAAAAAACAAAACGAAATAAAATAGAGAGAGAAAGAGATAGAGAGTGAATACGTCACGAATGACGGAGTTACTAACACACACACGCATACACACGCACAGACACTTTTAACTTATACACGGTTTCGAGCACCACACGTCGATGGAAAAATCATAAACGTGATCGATTTACTGCTCGGCAGGATTAACGAGAGTCGCGTGACGACGTAGGAAACGTTCCTGGTTGCTATTTCTACCGTTATTTCTGCTCTTACTGCCACCAGATTGCCATTCTTTTATAATCAAGTTTAAAGAAACAAAAAAAAAAGCCTTAAAACTTACACTTACAAGAAATGAGAAAATACAGAAGATTGAAAGAAAAAGTATTGTGTGTGTGGGCGGGAAGGAGGGGGAGGGGGAAAGCAATCACGCGATTATTAACGTTAATACTTTTTCTTAAGTATTTAGTATTTCTCTCGTCCAAAATTACAATTTTTAATGATAACATTTTTTTCACAGGGAACTTGGACATTAAAAGAAGTAGAACTTTAGATTGATTGAGTTGGACGTTTCGTCCCTTTATTGGGACTTCTTCAGCAACTTAATCCTCAAAGTTCAGCGTCTTTTTTATTTAATTTCAACATACATTTCTTTTTACAATATTCTAAAACACAATACATCTAAAACTTCGTTAGTTTGGTCGTTATTATTTAAAAGCCTCAACAAAACGTAAGTTTCTTACGTTGATAATATTATATTGGATTAATTATTAATTACACGTTTTACAAACATTTTTAATTATTCAAAGTGTATCTTTACGTACGTACCCATACACATATAACACGTATATACATTAATTTGATATTTAACACACAGACACGAATTATTTGATAAATCTAAATATTTTATTTGATTATTGAACTTACTTTTTAACTAATTTCAAGACACCCACGTCATCGATTATGATCGTATAAACTTGTTTAATCAAACGTGATTTAATTCGAGATAATATATATTCTCTGTAATTAATAATATTATTTAATTAATTAGAAAAATAAAAGTTCTCTTACAGGAGGAGCAAAAACACGTTGTTTCTTGTCTCTACGATGGCGTCACGTTTAAAATAAAAATAGAATGTTTAATATTATATATGAGTCAACTAACTATTTCTTTCCTCATGTTTACCTTAACACAATTTTTTCTCTATACGTATTTGATAAAGGAGGAGAAATTTCCTGAAATTTGCCAAGCGATATAAACACAGCCGATATTTTGGCCTTCTCCCTCCCCCTCTCCCTCTCGCGCCCACTTTTCGCCTATTTCTCACTCTCTTTTTCTATATACATATATACATTCAAATCGTATGGATTATTACTACGGTAAATATAAAAAGTAAATACACACGTTGTATAGAATAAATGTCTAGAAATAAAAAAAATAAAAATAAAAAAAAAGAAACAAGAAAAACATATAACGAATGTGTATGGAAAGCAAGCAACATTTTCTACCTGATATATTGTATTTTCCATTTGTAAAAAATACATTTGAATTTGTTTCTTAACATTTGAATAAAACGATCAATAATTAGTATACACGCGAGTGCAACGTACGTTCATGTTGATATATTATTCGATTGAAAAAATAATTAATTTAATCGTAATATTATATAAATTTTGGATCAAATTAAGTGTTAATTGAAATGTTACGCGACGATCCAATGAGAAACATATAAACCGACGATTAATTAAATATAATCGAAAGATCGAAAATTATTTTCCTGACGAATAAAGAAGAAAAAAAAGAAAAAATAAACAACAACAACAACTCATTTGATGATTGAACGCGTTAGAGTAGGGTAGAAAATATTTTCTAGGAGTAGATGTCACACTTCTTACCCTCATTGAGAGAGTGAGAGAGATATATATATACAAAAGGGGGTGGTTGAGAAGTAATCAAAATCACAAAGGGGTTGAGATGGTCGAAGACGTTAACGTCATTGAAAATGGCGGTAGGATCGAGGCACCTTCATCCGTACCCTCACCCCCCCTTCCCCCACGTGGGGTTGACAGGTCACGTGATGGATACAAGAGAGATCGAAGGAAAGAACCTACCCTTTTTAAGGGAAAGAAAGGGTCGACGAGGAAAGTATCGTTGGGAAAAATCCTAGCTCTTCCATCAGAACGCGATCTTCTTCATCTTCTACTACTTTCCTGTTTTATTTTTTTTTTTTTATTCTTTTTTTTTATTACCAGAACTCGACAATGCAAGAGAAGAAAGGAAAGGAGAGGAGAGGAGAGGAGAGGAGAGGAAAGCCACACCTCGCGACCATGCAATATTTCATGGCTTATTTACTTTTCAGCTAAGAAATGTGTTCAACCTTTTCTATGTATAATATATATACATGTATATCATCTTTCTTCACTTTTTTCATAATATTTCCATCTCTGTTTTTCACACCTATATCCCCTTTTTCCCCCCTTCTTCCTATTATTTTTATGAACCGTCAAGTCCCTTTACAACCTTTCTCAACCTTTCTTTCTCTCTTTCTCGTACAAAAGAACAACTTATATATCGGGTTAAAAAAAAAGAACAGGACATCGTGAAAAAACATTTTACTCGAATTAATATAAACTTCAAAGTGTCGATCAGTCTCTCTCAATCCTTTATTAATCGATAATCCTAAAAAACAAACAATCTTTTTATTATACCGATACATTTGTTTTCTATTCTACGATCTAACGTATGAAAATTGTTAACATTTGACACGTATAATGTTAATATATTTTGCAATTAATACGTATACACGAAATAATAATAATAATAATAATA
>NW_014569849.1:19630-38262 GCF_001313835.1 Polistes canadensis
ATATATAAAATATAAAATATACATATATAAAATACAATAATCGAATTGTACAATCTGTATAGTTTGATAATACTTCCTTCACCCACCCGGTATATGTATACATACATACATACATATATACAGGTATATATATACACATCGATAAGATACGTAAGGTTAATGGGAACGGAAGTTTCTAACGGGAAAATTTATTCGCGGCCTATCAGACTAGGAAGAGAAAGAGAATACCGGGCCTCCGGCACGAAACTAACGTTATTGAAACTTTACTCTGATCCTCGATTCCTTCCACTCTCATCCCCTCCCTCAATCCCCCTTCAATACTCCCCATGAAGCCCATCTACTCCACCCACCACCACCACCACCACCTTTCACCCTTTTCGTTTTCCTCTTCTTTGAAGGACGTTACTCGCGAGCGTTCCACCGTGAAACGAGTGTAGCGAGTTTGCTTCCTACGTGAAAAGGGGGTGGAAAGGGGGAAGTGTAGGGAGAAAAGGAGTGGTGTCTTCTTGGACAATTTTTCTTTACAATCCTCTATCTACTAACAGAGATATTTTATTTTGTTTGGTTGTTGAGAGAATAAAAAAAGATTAACAAAAAGTTTACAAACTTTTTTCCAATTTTATTTTATTTTATTTTATTTCTTAATTAAATATGCTCTCGGAAGATTTTTAAAAATAATCGATTACTTTTTTATCGTCGTTATATTTTTCAATAGAATTCTGTTTATTATTTTGTTGATTTTTTAAATAACGTGACTTAGAAACCTGATGTGAATTTTCTAATCGGGGGCGGGAGGGGGGATTTGGGAAGAAAGTTAGATAGAATGAAGATATTTTTAATGGACGAAAATATGAAGTAGAAGAAGAAGAAGAAGAAGAAAGAATAAAAGACTCAAGATTTCGAAAGCTTCGCGTTACCTGCCGCTTACCATCAACGTAAAAAAGCTTTCGATCCAAGTTTCCTTCTCTATTCTTCTTCTACTTCTTTTTCCTTCTTTTACTTTCTTTCCTTACCAGACACACACACACACACACCATCTTCTGTACTTCTCCAGTACAAATAACGCAAGTATGGTGTACGTAAGCGGGAGGAGGGGAGGAGATGCGTTAAAGCTCACTCGCCATACGAATCTTCGATCTTAGAGGATTACAATGGCAAAGGCGTCTGCCATTTTCCTTTTCCTATCCGATTATTCCGCATACGTTATTCGTAACAGTTACCTTTAAAATCTTCTTTTTAAAATGTGAAATACTGTATCAACGTGCACACGTTTGTTCGAACAATTCGAATCATCAAAAATATTAATAACAATTTGTGAAAAATGATTTTTTGTTCGATCAATATAATTTCATATATATATATATATATTTTTTTTAAATTCAATCTAATTATTATTATTCTCACATATCTATTAATAAATATACATATAATAATAAAATTATATATGAATTTGTGTGTAAAGTTAAAAATGTTTTGATCGTTCGCGTAATAAAAAAAAAAAAAAAAGAAAAGTACTGTGAACATTGTGTTTTAAATATGAATTTAAAAAAAAAAAAAAACGAAAACACAAGAAAAGGAAAGAAATGTTCCAGCTGCGTTAGTTCACTCGTTTTCTTTGTACACAATATCTAATCCCTCCGTTCCCGTTCTTTGATCTCCCGCTTCGTGCGTCTTGACCATTGTGCAGAAAGAGGATTACGTTGAGTACTTTTCGTATCTCGTACTACAGACCTTATTTCGGTAGGATAAAGTACATCGAGCAGACGGATTTTTCGGTTCTCGCGCAATTCTGAATAGCACAACACTACCTACCTACCTACCACCACCCACCCTCCTCCTCTTTCCACCTATTTCGATTCGAATAATAACGCGAGAAAAAGGGGGGAGGAAACGAATGAAGAAAAAAATTACAAATAACTGAAGATGAGAAAGTTAATATATGAGCCGTTTATTTTGAAAATGGCATGAGTCACTTTTTTTTTAGAAAAACCGAATTAATGGCAACACTAATTACAACTGAACGGTATCTTTTCATTTTCAATTAAAAAAAAAAAAAAAAAAAAAAGAGAAAAAGTGACTTATGCCACTTTCAAAATAAACGGCTCATATATCAAACATTATAAAATTAATATTATTTTTATTCAACCCTTATATACACGATACGATCAACGTATAATCTTAACGATTATGATTGATTTTAAATAAAAAATCCATGAAAAAAAAATTTCCAATATCGATATAATAATCTCGTCACGAGAGTTGAGAGAGGAAAAAGAAAAGAAAAGAAAAAAGGGAAAGAAAATATAAGACTTCTGATACCTGACTAAAAAAGAAAAAGAACATTTCGTTTCTTGAAGACTGAATAATAACGATGATATCAAGATACTAATTGGCCTGGAAAATAATACTCGTAAAATATAACAGTATAATAATATTATCCAAACACGACATACAATTAAAAATATATATTCTTAATAATTGTGAAATCAAATGAAAATATATATATATATCAAGGTAAAAATTAGAATTTATTGTAATGTTTTATATTTATTAACAAGTCATAATAAAAATTTTTTAATTGCTGATAAAGTCCCTAATAAGGGACGAAACGTACAACTAGTTCAAAATAAATTGTTCATTAGATTTATTAACCGTCTATAATTCCCTTTGAAATTTATATATTAATAACATATTTTTGAACAAGAATATTGATAATTAAATATATATATTCTTTCTTCACGATATATAATCAAAGCAATTATTTTTATCAGTAATAACAAAACACCACTCTAAGTGATTATAATAAATGAATTTTATTAAATATATCAAAATGAAAATGATGTTAAAAAAAAAAATAAAAAAGAATGAAACACCAATGGTAGGTGGTAGCATCTGTTTTGCGACGACTGCACAAACTGTGGAATGATCTTTCGAAATTCGTCCCTTTTTCCCTTCACGATGAAAGTGAGAAAACGAGAGAGAGAGAGAGAGAGAGAGAGAGAAGGGAAGAGAGAAGGTGGGTCCATTAAGCATCTATCTCTTTCTACATTTCTCCCTCCATTAGGGACTTTGGGATTCGAGCAGCAACTCGGCCGTACTCTCACATCCCAAACAATACCTCGAAAACTCTATATACGAGCCTTCTGTTACCACTCATTTTTTTTCTTCCACCTTCTCTCCCTTCCTCTTCCTCTTCTACTTCTTCTTCCTTTCTTCTTCCTCCTTCCTTCTTTACCTTTCCCTTCTTTTTTATTTTTTTTTTATTCTTTTTTGTTCAAACGTCTCGTCGCGTCAAAAATTACGCAATTGGGGTGGGGTGGGATTGGTTTGAGGGGAGAAAAAAAAAGAAGTCAAAAAGCACATATGGGGTAAACGAACTAAAAAGTGCTTTTCGAAATAAGTAACCGTTGTCTCCGATTTTTTTTTTTTTAATGGACGAATTAATTAATTTCCATTGCGTCAGATCGATTAACTTTGGATTGGAAGAAAAAAGAAAAAGAAAAAAAAGAAAAAAAAGAAAAAGAAATTATTGACAACAAAATCCTGCAATATATAAATCGAAATTAATTGAATAAAGTTATTTTTCTTTTTTTCCTTTGTCAAGTTTTCTTTCTATGAGACTGTAATATAATAAAACTCTCATTAGATCATTCGTAATAAATACGTATGCAAAGAAAATAAATGCAGAAATTAATTTATCTCATGATTCATTTCCTATCATATATATATATATATATATATATGTGTATGTATAATACGAGATTAAGTTAAGATGATACCAAATAACAACGACGATCAAGTTTCAAATTATCATACGTTTGAAAATCTGTCGTTGGAATAATGTGTAGTAGGTTATTAATACGTTATCCTGCATAATGCATGATGGACAATACTACCCCCCTCCCAACCATCCAACCATCCATCCATCCATCCACCCACTCACTCAGCCATCTTCTATCTCTGGTTTCTAACACATAGGATGACTAACGTCGTTCATCTTTGTCGCGTGAGATGATCGTGCATGGAATTTGAACGAGAAAATCTTTACCGGTAGAAAATTTTGTAACCACACGTACACATGATGATATAATAATCATATAGAAGATATATATAGAAAATAATAAAATGTAAAATAAATTAAAGGACAATTCTCTGCTGGATTATTCAAACCAATCTTTACTTTTATTTCGTAATTATTCAATTAAATTTGTTTATTATCAATGACGTATCGTGTTTGAATTGTTCATAAATAAATTAAAAAAAAAAAAAAAAAAAAAAAAGTTACATCCTATCCCTAACGATTTATTTAATGTTCGTTGCGTTTTATCTTTTTCTTTTTTTTTTTTTTTTTGGTTCATTCGCGTTTAATGCAAATATAAAGAATGTTCTTTCTTGAGTTATGTTTGTTGCATAATATAAACTTTCTACTATAAAATGATAGATACGAATGAGAGAAAGAGAGAGAGAGTAAGATCTAGCAAGATTCGTAAACGTCGAGTTGTCGTTTTGTATATCTTCTTCTGTGTGTGTGTGTGTGTGTGTATACTGTCTATTTCATGTTGAGAAGAGACTGACATGAGATAATGACGAGGTAATGGGACGAGTTTGCAAAATATTGAGAGCTTGACTCGAGCTCGTGTTTCGTTATCAGAATTCCTCACTGAAGTAGTAGTTGCATATATCCTCTTAGTAATACTCTCATCTACTTCCTCATACTCAGATACTAACTGTATAAGAGTGATAATTAGTAAATGATAATTGAAAATAATAATACTATTAATATTAGTAATAACAATAAAATATATACGTATACAATTACACATTTTGTAATAAGACGAATAAAAACATTTGGTATAGTTTAAATATCAAACATTTACGAAAATGTAGAAAAATCGATAGCCTAACGTAGTAGTAACATGTGTTAGAAACGAGATGGTGAAAGGGGACAGGTGTCCTTGTTATTTTCTTTTTTTACGATACACCATCATACCAAATGAATATTTGAAATTTTAGGATCGTAAGACTCGGTAAAGTGTCTGTGTGTGTATGTGTGTGTATCATATATCTAACCTGTTAGATTATGAATATTAGATTAATCAAAATGAAAATAATGTTTGTCTATTATCTATAGAATTAGAATGACAAAATGAGAGATACCGCAACTTAGGATCGACTGTGAAACCACTATGGTAAACCAATAGGACAAGCAAATCAGTAAAATATTCCGTCGGTCTTACGATTTGCTTTGCAAAGGAGCCAAACGACGAAATTTGCATTTTCAAAGCGTGTATTAGCATGCTTCGTCCATGTCACCATTCGGATAGCCACTATATACTGGCAACGTCAACTTGTACGAAGATGAATCCTCTTCTCTCTCTGTCTCTCTCTCTCTCTCTCTCATGGTCGTGTAAATTCAAAAGAGAATTTCAATCTTTCTATTCTCATAGAAAATTATTATTATTATTATTATTATATATTGTTTTATGTATTATTAATAAATCTGAGTCCATTGTGACTCGACAATTAAAATTATTTACAATACAAAAAAGGAGACAAGAAAATAAATCAAATAATACTACACCGTGAGTTATCTCAAACTTAACTTTTATAATAATAAACATTCATTTTTTCTTCTAACTCTTTCAAAAAAACCTTTTCAATAAACTCCCACCCACCTGAACGTACCACTTTCCATATAATTTATTATTAAACGATTAATTTTTGTTCTCATTTAAAAAATATAATATTCAATAATGTAAATATGATTATAAACGGTATATATATATAAAAAAAATAAAAATCATTATTATTGAATAATAACGATCGAATTAACGAAGTTTAGATGCGTTGTGTTTGGAATATTAACAAAAAGAAAAATGTATGTCGAATTAAAGAAAAAAGACGCTGAACTTTAAGGATTAAGTTGCTGAAGAAGTCCCAATAAAGGGACGAAACGTCTGACTTAGTTAAATTATAAGTTCTACTTCTTTTTATGTCCAAGTTCCCTATGAATCCTTATCATTAAGAATTATAATTTTGGACGAGAGAAAATATTGAATAAAAATCAATGTGTAAACGTTTAATTAAATGAACAAATCGTATCTATTAATACACGTTGTTAATCTCACCTGGTATTCTTAACATCGAAGGCCGGTGTAACGGAAGATTTAGCAAAGAGAGAGAGAGAAAAAGAGAAAGAGATGAATATCAGAGTTAGTAGGGAAATTAGAGAGAAGGGTATGTATCGAAACATATTGGCAGGGAACACGCTTAAATACAAAGAGATCTTGTTACGTAAGGTTCGGTAATACGTTACATCGAGATTTAACTGGATGCCTTCCTAGACGTTGTCTATGCTAGAGTACACGCTTTCGTCAGTTCGTATATAGCCTTTGCTGTTGCTGTTGCTGCTGTTTCTCTACGATGTTCGCCACTCTCTATCAGCATTAACACACAAACAAAGACAAAGAGACACAACCACCACCTCAACAAAGACGAAGACGACGAGAATGAAGAGGACAACGATGACTATCCTCACCTCATTCTTTCTCTCTCTCTCTCTCTCTCTCTCTCTCTCTCTCTCTCACACACACACACACACACACACATGTATTGTTCGTTTAGTATAGTATGCATCTAATTTACTATAGCTGTTATCTATCCACGCACGTGTTCCTTTGTATGTAACCGTGACTATAAATCCCCTATCCTTCTCTTTATCTAATTCTAATCTATCTCTCTCTCTCTCTCTCTCTCTTTCTTTCTCTTTTTCTTTAACCATTGGCGTAACCTACTTGAATGTTCATAGGAAGAAAGCGATACGATTGTAAGAGCGAAACAATTATGCTTATCCCTTTTCCCTCTTCTTCTTCGTCTTCTTCTTCTTCTTCTTCTTCTTCTTCTTCTTCTTCTTCTTCTTCTTCTTCTTCTTCTTCTTCTTCTTCTTCCCTGTGGCGTATTCACTTTCATCCCCTCGTGTGATCAGATAAAACCGCAAGGACGAATCCTTGGAGAAAAGACGATCGACATTTTCTATTATCCTTTCCCCCTTCCTCCTCCACGCTGTATCTCACTCTGTCTATTTCTTTTGATATCTTAAATTATTCTAATACATGAATCGTTTTTAAGATACCCCCCTGCTTTTACAAATTATTGGGGGGGAGGGGGAAGGGGGAAGGGTTCATATTTTTGTGCCAAAATATTTGATCGATATGATTCTATTTTTATATATTGGAAATATATATGTTTTTTTTTCTTTAATAATTAAATTCAACACACATTGATAAATTATATAAAAAAAAAGTTGTCCGTGCTGTTTATTGGATAATAAATTGAATCATTTATTTCTTTCTATTTTATTTTCTTTTACTTTGAACATTGTTAAAAATAACGAAGTAATATAATTTTGATAATTTTGTTTATTAAAATTATATAATTAATTAAGTTATCTAATAATAAATTCTGTGATCATTCAACTTTATTCATAATAAGTGATATCATTTCAAATGTATATAATTAAACGCGTTCGACGAATATTATTTTTATTAAACGTTCGAACTTTGCTACGCCATTGAATTTGCGTATTATTTGCTAGTGTCTTTTCTCTCTCTCTCTCTCTCTTTCTTTCCCTTTTTCTTTCCATCTTTCTTTCTTTCTTTCTTTCTTTCTTTCAGGACACGCGTACACGAGTTGGCGCACCCTGAGCTGGAAGAAATGCCAAGAGAACGTGGCTCTCGACTGAAAAAAACAAAAAAAAAACAAACTCTCTCGATGAGAAAACTGAGTAGAAACGGCGAAGAAAAAAGAAGAAGAATTTTAAGAACACACTATGCTACTTAATAATTAATTAAATTATTTTAACAAATTAATTAACTTCGAGAATATTTCGTATAAGCTATGCTATTCCCTAAATAATAATAATAATAATAATCAACAACAACAACAATGTGAGTTGCATTCTTCCCTCGTGGAATACAGATGTAACATTTAAATAATATTAAATATTTCAACACGTGAAACATTGAACATTAAATAAGTTTGAAAATGATAAACTCTCTCTCTCTCTCTCTCTCTCTCTCTCTCTCTCTCATTTTGATACAGAATATATTCGACTAGGCTCCAGAGAGATCGTTAAATTGAACCAATAAAACGTAACATATTGAAACATATTTTACATACACATATGTTGTGTTGTAATTGGTCAACGTGATCGATAAACGAACGTACCGATTGATTTTCTAGGCAACGTTGTTGGTCCGAGAGTATCATCGATAACAGTTCTTCGTTTGAACTTTGTCGTTTGCGTATGAAATCTACCTACCAGGTGTCCTAAAAACAAAATCTCCAATACTCGTTTTATTTCAATTTTCCACGTGTTGAAGTAATAGTAGTATTCGGTAGAGTCAAAAGTTATTTTTCGTATTTTTATAACAAATAACTTTTGAATTTGGGAAAATAGTTTCGAAAATTTTCGATCTGAAAATGTTGAAGTCAAAAGTGCATCTCAACAAGATTACTGGAAACATCGATTAAATGATGAACGAAATTGAACAAGTCTAGTATATTAACAATGATTATATCGTTAATGTATTAAAAATCGTATAGAAAACAATTTGAAATCATTTGCATAAGGTACGATACAAAATATGAACAAAAACATTTTTAATTTCAGCATTAAATTATCAAACAAAACTATTTTTACTCGACCTAATACAATCGTCAAATGATACCTTGATTTTTTATTCCTAAATAAATGATTAAAATTCATCATTATTATGTAATGAGAGAATAAAAATTAATAAATAATATAGTAAATAAACATTTGATTATCGTAACGCGATAAGATTGACAATAAGATTATTATGTACGTTTGTTTTACTTTTTAAATAAAAAAAAAAAAATAATGAAAACAACTTGGAAACTTAATTAGATAGTTAAGAAGATAAAGGATTTAAATTAGACTCTTCACGTGTTGGTCTAAATAAGTAACTCCGAATTTAACACGTATCTTACTCTTGTTCTAATGAAAATATGTACATCTGAGTCGGTATATTAGGATTACGACGAGGTGCATACCATAAGTAAGTTGCGCAACCAACACGGAATGTACAGCCTCTCTTTCTTAACGGCCAACCTGACACTAGCTTAGAATTAAAGAGTGGGGATGAAAGTTATGCGAATCTTATTAAAATACGAGAGAGAGAGAGAAAATGAGTATTGTCGAGTGTCATTCGTGATTTCGAATTATCACACGGTGCTTATATTCTAAACACCAACATTGTTAACGTTCTAATTCATTCGTTAACGCACATTTCAATATACACGTGCTGAAAAATAAATTTATTAATATAATATACAACACGCGAAGAGAAAACGAATATTTTTTAAACGATAAATCTAAATACTATATTTAATTATTGTTTTTTTATTTTATAATCGAAAAAAAACATTGTTGATACTTTTGAGATAATAATTTTTGTCGATATTAAAATTGTTTCTATCTAACTTCCTATCTAATCTAACTCATTAAATTATTTTACTCGCAAAAGCTCCTTTGCTCTTAAGGAACACCACTAACTTGCACTCTTAAAAAAATAAAAAAAGAAAAAAAAACTCGAACAAATATTTGAATACTCGTAGGAGAACCTTCAGAGGAAGACGGGAAAATCAAGTCTAATGATTAACAGTTGAAAATCTTTTGTGTAAAGATATTTTTTTAGAATATACATATAAATTGTACTTTTATTTATTTTATATTAATTATCCTTGTTTACCTCTTGCTTTGAACAAACGTTATCGCTTTAATTAATCAACGAACGTTATTAGCTTTACTAATTTTAATTATCTCGGATTAATTACGTCTAAAAAAAAAAAAAGAAAAAGAATATGTTCAAACAATAAAGAAAAGACTTAGCACAAGACACACGATACACCATGGAAAACTCTCAACAATTTTTACTTCTCGATGCTACTCGAAGTCGGTCAAGAAGCATTCTCCTCTCCCAATCGTTCATCTTTAATGCATCATCATACTCTCTTTCATAAGCTAGACCATGTCAACAAGCCTGTCCCTTTTTTTCTTTCTTACCTATGCATGCCAAAATGTATATATGAAGTGCAATAAACTTGGTACGAACTACAGAAGAAGCTTTAAGTCTATTCGGTGGTAATTTCTTCGCATGAATATTCCATGAATATCTTCACTGCCATAAACTTTCAAAAACTTCGTGTCTTCGAAATTATTTACTCGCGAGAGAAACCTCCCTACCCCTCTTTATTCCTCCTCCTCTTCTATCAATTCGAAATCGTTGTCCTATTAAATTTATCCCTCAACCACGTCTTATCGCTGATATAATTGCTCGTTAGTCAAATTTATATAGGACACCTTGTATATTGGAGCACATACTGGGTTACTCGGAAAAGTTCAAGCCGATTTATAAACATTGTGTATGTATTTTTACTTCTTATTTTTTTTTAAATAGATGTATTATTTATTATTTGTTGGCCATGTATGGTTGCCCAAAAAATTAATTGATATAAAAAAATAAAACATGTAGCTAACATTGTTAAGATAATTATCACTTGAAATTATCTCTTCTTGATTGCACTATTATAAACTAAATTTTTTGTATTAATAATATATAGTAAAAGTATTAATATATAATAAGGTAAACATAATTTAAATTTATGAATAAAAAAATATAAACCTAATTATAAATCAATACGAATTTTATCGAACAACCCAATATACATATAATCGTACTATACCGGTTATTGGATAACAGTAAACTTAACTAACTCTTATACATTACAAAAATTTCTATTTTATTTTTACTACGATTATCAGATATTAAGTTAGAAAAAAAAGATTCGATTAGTAAATTTTGTACTATCTAATATAAATTGGCGACCATTAACCAGCAAACACTTATCTCCAGACATCCTGTATTTGCTCACGAACAGTAAACCGCTATTTAAACTGCTTGATCTCACTAACAAGAGAGACCACGATTCCCCTTTCTCCTTTTACCAATCGTTGCAGCTAACTATCCTCCATACTTTTTATTCCTGTAACGTATGTAGATATACGTGACCTTGCTTAGCTTGTATTTTAACTTCTTTACGAAGCTCGCAAAATGCGAGACTTACGATTCTACTAAAAATAAAGAGAACGAAATAAACGTACGACTACAAATCAGTCTTTCGTTGGATACGTGAATTTCATTTAAATTTAACGTACGATGTTGTTTTACGCATGAATTACAATCAGACAAGTTTTTCTCGTATTGAGTAATAACTTATCCTGTTAAAATAAATACAAAGAAGAAAAAATACCGTGGAGAGTGGAAAGGATAAATTGGGAATATCAAATTTACGAAACTATTGGAAATAAATTACAAAGGAGAATAAATAATCGCAAACTTTTTCTACGAGGTAAATTAAAAATCAAAGGAAAACTAATTGGAGTACAACATCTATGAGTTTTGGATTAGGTATAAACACTAAGAAAAAGTATTTTAATTGATTCGACAATACCAATGGATTTTAGATTAGGTGAAACTACTATAGAGGAAAAGCTTCGCTTGGTTACTGCATGGAATAAGGAAATTGTACAACGCTAATCAGGAAATGAAAATCCCAAAAGAATTCTTGAACTAAACATTTGAACGATGTATAATATTAGATGATATTTTTTATTCAATCACATTTTTTACTTAATCTTCTTCTTCCTCAGGGGCAGCACCACCAGAGCCCTTACGCAAGTTCTTCCTCTTTACACGACCAGGTCTGCCACTTCCGAACGGTGACTTCAGAGAGAAGTCAATATGCTTTTGCGAATCTAATCGCACAATGAAAGATGGGATGTTCACCACCTGTTTACGCACCCTGAAACGATATACCGTCAGTCGAATCCATCTATCTCCAAATAAACTATTTTGGGATCACTATACTCAAGGAATGGATTTATTTGCTAAATGTCTCGAAATTGTTAAATTTAAATACCGAATAAGGATGACGAATGCTCCAATATCAACAGACGTTAAACGTTAATTAAACATTAACGTTTAAGTGGCCTGTGTGAAATAAAGTAGCTTCAAATATTTTTTAATTCCATTCGATTGAAGTCAAGTTTTAAGATAAATGGTCAAATCAGTTGATCAACCAGGTAAACTGTCCTGGCATCTGTAGTAGCAAAAATCTTCTGTTATAGAATATATCACACGGATTGTTCTTATAAACATGAACGAGATACGCAAAAAGATATTTTAATAGGGCGCTTCAGTAATCGTAGATTGAGACAAAAGTGATTGTTTTGTCTCCTGGGTTGAAACTGAACAAAAAATAATTCTTGCCCAGAGATTAACCAGGCTTTTAATCTCGCCTTAAATGATTAGAAATGATCCGCATGTAATCAGATATTTCTTGCCCAAAATTTAAGGCTACAAATAATTCTATTATATAAATAATTATTTATTTTTATGGATGAATAAACTCACCGAATGTGGCGTTGACGAATCAAAACTCTAGCATGATGAATCGACTTAGCAAGACCCAATTTAAATACTTGAGTTTGAAGACGTCTTTCCAAAAAATCTTCGATTTTCAAGCCAAGAACGTAATCGAGTTTCATGTGACCCTCATCCAACACACCGATTCTTACTAAACGTCGCAACAATGCGTTACCTAAAATCATATCACATTATTTAGAAACAAATAAAATTTGAACATTTATTAAACATACATTTGTATTCCTAATTTTTCAGAATATAATATTACTCCTCAAAATTGTTAGGTCAAGAGGTGTCAGAAAATAAGTAATTATTTCATCATATAATCCTTGAATATAAATTTACTCAAGTTCTACTTAATATAAATTCCATAATTTCTACAAATTGTATATCCTAAATATTTAATAAAGTTAAATAAAAAGAAAAATATATACCTTCGAAGAGACGTTTAGGATCTTTTTCTTCGAGCGTAAGAAGTTCTCGAGCAGCTTTACGAATTTTAGCCAAAGTGTACTTGACTCTCCATACCTCACGTTTGTTACGAAGACCATATTCACCGATAATTCTTAACTCTTGATCTAAACGTGCCTTTTCATAAGGACGCCTAGGTGTTACGTAGGTCTTTGAGAAGACCGATGGAATTCGTCCGTTAACCATTTTGTTAGATCGTTACCTAATATAAAAAGAAACAGATATTTATAAAACCATGTGCTCATTCGAACAAAAATATGTAAGATAAAATGTATAAGAATAAGTAATTCGCCCGTTCATTATATTTTTAAATTGTTACTTGTTTTAAATATAAAAATTGAATATTGTTTTAAGACCACGTGGTAATTCAAAAGAAAATATGCAAGAAAAAAAATCGTACAATGATAGAGAATTTATCTATTCACCATATTCTTATTTTTTTTATTTATTATATCGCTACTAAATGGGAAAATAAAAAACTAATATTAGTAAAACCAAATGTTAACTCGAGCAAAAATATGCAAGGGAAAAAAACGTGGAACAATCAAAATGGCGATCACGTTTTCGATACATTTTTCAAAGACAAAATTAAAGACAAAAAATACATAATTTCTTCTAAAATGATATGACCTTATTAAATAATAGTAAACGAGCAAATATTAATAATAATTGTAAAACATTTAGTAATAAAATATTTGTTAAAATTATCTCACCTCAGACTCCGCTTGAAGCAACGACCAAACTGTATTAAGATGTCGATAGAAATGACCGAGTCTACAAAGACCGGAAATGATTTCCAACCGACCAATGATCACGTGTTATAAAGTTAGCCAATCACGAATGATTCAAAGCTATTACAACGCTTCCTAGCGATCATTTTTGAAAACACTGCAAAGTTACAATTTAATACGTTTTTATGTACGTCTAGCAGCGCCAAAAATGCACTAAAAGAAAAAAATGTTTGTAGTATAGCGACAACAATAGAAATTAATAAAAATAAATAGTATACATTGTTTATTGGTATTTAAACTTTATAAAAAATTTTATTTCACTCTATTTTTACATAAATTACTAAATATAGAAAAAACGATTTCGAATATTTAAAAAAAAAATCGCATAAAAAAATATTAAAAACGCGTTTAAAGTTTTAAATGCGTCACACGTTGTACAAAAAACATTTAACTTGAAACCAAGTCCATGGGTAGTCCAGTAAACTGTAAAATACAGTCTGAGAACGTTGGATCGAATGATATCTTACGTAATTGTCCCGCTAATTTTTTTGCAGCTGAACTAGTGTATTCAGTTTCACTCTCCATCTTGTCTGGCCTTTGAGGAGGCATCTTCTTTTTAGGACGTTAAGATCGTTCATTCTTACTGCCTTTATAATCTATACAGCGCGACATTTCAACATTTTTAAAATCTGAAATAAAGCACATAACTGTACGCTTCGAAAGATCAAGGACAACTAATGTTCAACTTCAGAAACTTTAACAATCGACCCTAAATATATTCTTATAATGCTTTACAAACAAAACAAAAACGGTATATTTTGCAATAACAAAGAACTGACAAACTGGAGTCACTCCGAAAGTAACAATCAGCCATCTCAAACAAAAGACAACTACCTGTGCGTACCAAATCTCATCGGGCAGTCACATTTTCTACCACAATTTTAGATCTATGGGGAATTTTTACAATCAACTTTCACAGAAATAAGCCTAAAACTATAGAGAATAACAATCTGTTAAAAAAAGACAATATTTTGAAAATTCTAAACGTATATAAGGCCTTAATAAATTTTAATAAACATTTCTTACGTTCATTCTTTTATTGTTTGCATCATGCAAAATATTACTTTATTATTAAGTATACCTAAAAATATGTATAAATTCAATAAATTAAAAAATAAGAAATATTTTAATTTGAAATATTATCGTGAATATTATATCACGAGTATAAATAAATAAATAATACAATGCAAAATGTACAAACCTGTGATTTTAGTTTAAAAACAATAAAATAAAACTTCGTCCATTACTTTTAAAATGGAATCCACGTGATAGGGCGGACAAAAATAATCAAAACATGTATTTAGAAAAGGAAACATTTCACAATGTATTTTGGATAAATGAAAAATATAAAAAATTAAAAATGAAAGTTATTTAAAAATGCGTAAGTAATTTCAATTCAAAAATATCAAAAATATCAAGGTAAATAACAAATTTACATTACCAAATGTAAAGATAACCTAATCTATAATCAGATTTCGTGAATATGATTGTTTATTTTGTCTTATCGTAATGATACGTATATAACATATGCACAATTTCCGTTTAGTAGGTTATCTATTGTTATCAAATTTTAAATTGACGTAAAAGTTAAAGTCTTTTTCTTTTATTGTTATTAACCGACAAATACGTGTTTTACATAAGTCATTAAGATTTCACAACAATTCTATCTAACTTTCGAAATATATTGTGAAAATTACATCTTTTTCCATGGAAAATAACATTATCTGTTTGCACAAACACACAAATATTTTGTTGTGTCGCATTGTAATTTTAAATAACTATTGACTTGCAAATTATTTTCCATTGCGAAATTTAACCTCTCGCAATAAATAATTAACATATTCAATGAAATTACCAAAATTAATATTACGCCAATACTTATAGTCACTTACAATTGGATGCATCAAAAATAAACAGCAAAAAAAACTTTAGACTTAAGAACGTATAATGAACTTCGTTAAGACTCATTACTAAGTCACGTTTAAATCACGTTTCTCTACAATTTTTATTTATGACAGCACTTTGATATGGAGGGTCATTCTATTGACCTGGAGAGCAGAGAAGCTCAGATAAGCAAGGAAGTAAGTATCCGTCACCCCTTCAATGACTTCAGAATCTTTAGCGGCACGAGACAGTTAAGAATGGTTTTATTTTATTTCTTTAACGCATAACAAGAGTTAGACTGCAGTGATCATTTTACTTTATATTCCACAAGCTTCCAATCGTTTACAAAAAAAATAATGGAGGCTGTAGTAACTGTAAGTATTATTATTTTTTAAATTCATTGCATTTCTATTAAGAATAAAATGTACCCAATTCTTTTTTTATATAAATTATTTTTTTTTATAATAAAATAATATAAAAGGTATACGTAAAACCTTTACGATTGTAAAAGTATTTCTTTTTTGTATTTAAATATGCAATGGAAAATTGTTTTATTTTTTAATAATTATTTACAAAATTATTTTTTTTATATTTTACTTGAAATTTGTACCAAATATCTTTGTCAACATTCATGCAATACAATACATGAAATTGTATGTAAGTTTCAAACGTATAAGTGAATTTTTATTATAATAAAGTATTTTATATATTCTTTTATATATTAAAAACAAAATTCATGTTATTGAACATGTTTAATATTTGAAAGTATATCCTCTACTATCATCCGATGTATGTCGAAATGAAAATCATGCGATTAATGTATTCTTTGATTATTTTTCAAGTAATAAACAATTTATTTCAAAATAATAATGTAATATCAAGATAGTATACTAATATAAGTAATTGTAACACATCCAAATGTTACCAACAATAATAGGATACGCAATAATTTAATCATCTTATTTGTAAACCTAATAATTGGTGCATCATCCGATAAAAAGTGTATCAAAGTTTATTACAGTTTTTTTTATTGATAAGTTTATGAATGTTTACCTTGGCAAAAGTATAACAATTTTTTTAAAAGATGACCTCTAGAACTTACATTATAAAGATAATAATTGTATTGACCTTTCGAATGAGATTACTACTCACGTGAGGGAACTCGTGCGAGATTATCACGTGAGAGACATAAATTTAAATGATAATAATTAATAGCTACAATATTTGTGTAATTGTGTATTATATTACACAATGAACTTGAGTAATTAATTTTCCGATTGATATAAGTGTCTGCGCATTAACTAGTTAATAATAACTATGAGAGAAAAAAAATAATTTTAAGAAAATTTATTTTTGCAGTATCCTATATTGAAGTCTTTTCTTGCTGGTTCATTCTCTGGTACTTTTTCAACAATCTTATTTCAACCATTGGATTTAATCAAAACTAGATTACAAAGCAGAGTTAATACTCATGTTGAGTAAGTAACTAATAAGATAATAAATCAAATAAATTTTTATTAGCTAAAAATTTATGATGCATAAACTACTTACAGACCAACAAAAAATGGAATGCTTAAAACAGTTGTATATATAATAAAAAAAGAAAATGTATTTGGACTATGGCGGGGTATGACACCAGTAAGTAATCTAATGCAATAATATCTAACATGTTAAATAAATATGCTAATTGTAGAAGAATAACAAAAAAATAATTTTTTTAGTCTATAACAAGGGTCATCCCAGGCGTTGGACTTTATTTTTCCTCTCTTGACTGGTTAAAACATGCATTACAGCTAAAAGAACCATTGACACCATTACAAGCTATATCGTTAGGAATTACAGCACGATCAATGTCCGGTGGTTTATTAATACCAATCACTGTTGTTAAAACACGATTTGAGGTACAAATGCATTAAATAATATTTTAATATGATGTATTAATATGCATGTTTTCACAAAATACTTAATGTTATTAAGCTATGTTTGTTTATAGAGTGGCGTTTACAAATACAATAGCGTTTCGGAAGCTTTGAGGCTTATATATAAGCAAGAAGGTATTAAAGGTCTGTCCAGTGGCCTAGTACCAACATTACTTCGTGATGCACCATACAGTGGCCTTTATCTATTATTTTATACACAATTAAAACAAATGGCCACTCATACAGGTAACTTACAACAAAGATAAATTCATTCAAAAGTTTCTTACTGAATATTAATACGAATTCTTTCTGTTTCTTTAGAATTCGTTCATGAAAATACTTCCGTATCAGTGAACTTCAGCTGTGGGATTTTAGCAGGAATTTTTGCTTCTATCGTAACGCATCCACCGGACGTTATTAAGACGAAGATGCAATTATATCCAAATGAGTTTAAAACTATTTATAGTGCCACTTATATTGTATATAGAAAGTACGGAATATTAGGATATTTTAAAGGAATAGTACCCAGAATGTTAAGAAGAACACTGATGACTACGATGGCTTGGACTGTTTATGAACAGGTATATTTACATTAGGTCAAATTTTAAAGTGTTACTTTGATTATGCGCATTGTTAAATCCACGAATTAATTTTACAGATCACACGAAGCATTGGGTTAAAATAAAAATTAATCTCATTATGCTGATTAATTAACATAAATAAAAAATTATACGTCACGTGAACAATTAATTATTTATATATATATATATATATACAGTATTAGAAAGAAGCAGCGATGTATTGTTCATTGTATTATCAATGTATGTATTTATTTAAATAAATTATATATTTTTATAGATTACCTAGTTGAAACTTATATTTTGTATATTACAATTGTACAAGATAATAGCTATTAAAATGGTTTATTTTTTGTTTAAAATTCATCTTTACCTGTATTTTTTATATTTGTTTCTACGTTCTTTATCATCAGGATCATTTTATTAATTTCAAATAACAATAATTACGAGTATTACAACGCAATCTATGGACATGTTAAC
>NW_014569849.1:38457-95887 GCF_001313835.1 Polistes canadensis
ATATATGTATAAAATTTATAAATTTTCAATGTGAAGATTATGCAAAATCTTTACCTTAATAATACATAAAGCGGAGTGCACGTGGATCCTTCAAACTGGTTAATTTCCATTGTCCTGTCTTCATTCTGAAAATAGAGAATCAATGTTTTAGAAATTAAGATTTAACAAATATTATTTTCGTACGAATCGCAATTACTTTCAAACGATTAACATAATTCCCTTATTGTAGCTGTTGTTAACCTCATTATGTTAAATTCTTAAACAGAAATAATATATTTCAATTATATATGCATAAATAAGCAATTAATTAAATTCAAAATATCACTTTGATTGCAGCATTAAAATCAAAAGAACTGGTGATTCCACCATGTTATGATTTACGAGAATCGTCAACAAAATTTATTAGCAAACAAATAAAATAAACTAATTTTATTAAAATATAATTTTTATTTTATGTTTCAGACTTAAAATCGAATATTTTGCTTCTTTCTATTTTATTAAATACATTCTAATTAAATTACCCAATGTTTTTTTAACTACAATACAAAATGATAATATTGAAGTTAAAGTTAATTAGAATAAATGTTTATATTTCTGTAAGTAAATATTGAAAAAAGCAGATTATGTAACAATAAAGAAACATTTATATCATTAAACAAGTTATACAAATGTAAGACATATATAGAATATATGTATCTTCTCTATAAAAGCTGAAACGAAGGACATGGCAAACTGAATAATATGAGACTATGAATGAATGAATGAGAGAAATCCTAGGAGCAGCTCAATTTATGATCCATATGGCCTCTGTTGTGATCCTTTAAATAGACGTAGGACAATGCTACAGAATAATTCATTTAACCCATTTATAAAAAGAATAATTTAGCCCAAACCCTAACCATTAAAGAACTAAAATAGTAAATAAAGTGAGACGTGCAAGAAGGGAAGAGAAAATATTGTATATGATACTCGTTTCTCATCACTTGTGTAGAAAAATGGGAAGTATAGTAAGAAATGCCTCATTAAATAATCTTTAAATAATCAGTTAACACTGGTACAATATTAACGATGACACAATTGTGAATCTATTTGGTATTTTTGTCTCGTCGGCTATAGAAATAAGAGAAAAATTATTTCGAACGTTAAAGTTCGAAGTTGGAAAATACTACAATTGATCTATCCAATTTTTGTTTCCATATAGGATGTCATTAATATATTCCTAAACGAAAAACTCGCTGAGAAATCACGCTGAAAGTCATGTTGATAATGCTCCGATCAACTGCAATTAGGAAGTAAGGAAAGTAATAGCAGGAGTTTGTTATCATTTCCTTTAAAGCACTAGCACTGAAGTATCACTCCAAAAATAAACATCATCAATTTCAAAAAAGTCTAACTTTCCTAATAAAAGGACATGTTTGGTATTATCATTCCGATATAAATACCTCAGAAATGCGTAGCAGAAGCTAGGTTTGTATAGTCACAGTCACACAGGGCACTGCCGTGTTGCAGGTCTACGGAAGTAGGCACTGTTTCCTCCACTAATTCACTAATTTCTTTTCGACAAAAAAGCTATGCAGTCGTTGACATAACACAATTTACTGTATTTAACCTATGAAGACATTATACCGATCAAAGCAAGCATAGGTATACCTTCTCCTATCTTGCTCTGTAGACAATATCTATAATACTACATGATAAATATACCTTTATTTTGTGAACGACTTTACTACTCCTCGCTCAACATTACCTCGATGCAGCTTTTTTTCAAGCTATATGTTACATACAATGAGCTCGTCACATTGAAAATAAAATGCTGTACAATCAGGTCCATATGAAATTTAGTAAGAGCATTTCTCCAATTAATAGGCAGGATCAAAGACTGGTACGTTGTGACTGTATGCGATTCTTCAAAATCACAGATAATTATCATGTACATATTATGTGCATCTAATGAAACTCACCTGGTAAAGAACCTGTACAGTAAATGAGACGAATATATCGTTAACTGTTTAGTGCATACCTGGCTTAGTTCTCACTCACTAACCAATCAAGAGTAGTTACTTGTGACTTCGACTTCGAGATCGATGGCGACGACGATTATGGTGACTCGAGCTTCGATGATCCCGATTTCCTATAAACAATAATTAGATACATTTACTACACATTATACGGATGAATTATCTTTTACTCTAGTTTTGAAACTTTAATCATACCTTTATCGCGAGCATGACGTCGATGATTATCGTCATCGCGATGCCGATCATGTTTCTCTCTAGACCTGCTCCTACTTCTATGACCAGAATTTCTGTAAGCCAAATTTAAATTGTAAATTTAACATTTGAATTTTCAAATAAATTGTGCCGGTAATTGTAACAGTGAATTGAATAAAAAAATTCATTTTAAAACATTTATTTTATAATAAATATAAATAATTCTATTTCCTATTTTTTTTATGATTAAGTTTAAGTTTAAGATAATTATCAGCACAATTATAGGGTACTATGATTATTTGAATATTCACCTATGACCCCCAGAGTCATGTCTACCCTTGTCATCATCTATACGTCTACGACGTTTATCTCTTTCTCTATCTCTATCTCTGTCACTTTCTCTCCTTCGTCTGTCGAGTTCTTCATTAGCACGTGCTCTCTGCTTTCTTTCTTCTTCTCTTTTCTGCTCTTTTTCGTCTCGTGCTTTTTCACGTTTACACTACACAAAAACAAATTATTTGCTTTAATAAAAAATAATTAATGATCATAGACATTAATAGTTAGAAAAATTCTTAATTTGCTTATACCATAATTTCTTGAAGAGCAGTTTTTAATCTGGCATAACCAACATGTTGTTTACCCATCAAGTGATCATCGATTCGTTGTTGAGCATCTCCGACAATGAGAAAAGCACCGCACACGTCGCAAACTTCCATCTGTTTTTCTTGAGCTGCAGCTAATTCAGCGGTCTTAAATAAAAAAAAAATAAAATATTAAATAAAATGCTTAAAAGAACATTTAGAAAAAAAATAAAAGTCTTATATAAAACATACTTGATTATAATGACTATTGTCATTGGACTTTCTAAGGGCTTCTCGTTCTTCTTTTAATTGGTCACAAAGTCTCATTAGGCCTTGAGCTTGTTCAACGTTTCCTTGAATTCCACTTTGTTCAGCTTCTTCGACTAATTTGTTAATCTTCTCCGTTAGCAGAGCTATTTGTTCTTCGTTTCTTTGAGTTTGTGCAGGAGTCAGAGTAGGCTAAAGAAAAATATAAAATAATTAAAAATTGGATTATTATTGATCTCAACTCCTTACACTATGATTCAACATGCGGAGTTGTGTGCCACATTCAACGCTTCTTATAATTGGCCTATAAGATTTGCCACACTGATAGTGAATATATTAAAGAATAGCCACTTTAGTGGCGCTTACTAGCTAGAGAGTTAAATAACAAATGTAATACATACTGCTTCAGTTCTTCCGATAAGAGCAAGACGTTGTTTGCCTTTTACAATTTTCCTTTCAACCTCGTTGAGCATACTTTGACAAAATCTAATAAATTCATCTTCATATTGTTGTTTACGATAGGAATATGGCGCTTTCTCAAAAAGGTCTCTTGCTTCATCATCGTGAACTCGAGAACAAGCTCCGAGATCAGCTCGAGTGTTAACGAATAAATCGTGAGGACAGAATTTAACCAAATATAATTTGCAAAACTGTAAAATTAAAGATTAACTGTTTAACCATGATTAAATAACAAATCGATTGATAATTAAAATGATATCGAAGGTGGCATCGATCGTTAATTAATCGATGTGTTTTCGTTATTCACAAGAAAGTGAAGGATTATTCTTATAAACATAATCGTACCTCAGGATCCTCCCAATTAAGTTCTTTAGGTTTTTCGTTAGGAAGAACATTTCTATTTCTTCCCATAAGCTCGTCGAGTAACGCAGCAGCAGCAGCAGCAGCCATATTCCCAAATATGATTCAACACTCCCAATGTTAAGCGAAAGCTTCAAAACGTCGATGAGAACACCAAACGATTGTCAAAGGAACAATTGATTTCTTATTTAACTGTGACGAAAAAATAGATGAATAATAAAAAAATTGAACGTTAATATAGTCCAGATTAATTCCACGTACATAGAATAACTAATGGCCGAAAAAATTTATAATTTTAATAGAATTTTGCAAACACTTTTACACTGTAGATGACACTAGCGTGTAAACAGATGCGCTGTGTCGGCCACACGACGCCGCGGCGCTGCAGTTGCTAAATTTATAGGGAATATTGAAAATAATGCTTAATGTTGTTCCATGAAAATCTCACTTCATATACAAAGAAAACATTTAAAAACAATTAGTTTTATCTAATATTAATATTAAATTTAATTAGTTTTATATTTTTAATATTAATATTTTTAATAATTAGTTTTATATTATTTTCTAATACTATTTTCTAATACTATTTTCTAATACTATTTTCACTTTGAACAATACCGCAGTAAATGTTTAATTTAAAAATATTAGAACCATAAGAAATTTGAATCTTTTCTATGGGGTGACCTTGATATACATATACACGCATCTATAGGAACCCGTCTATAATTAGATAATTTGGTATAGTGTATATAACTTTTAACGATTTTATATGTATATTATAGAAATATTTCTAATTTATTAAAAATTTAAATATAAATCACTAGAAATATTATTACACTTATATTTATTGACTTTTATATTGAAAATATTTTTCTAATTAGTCAATATGGAAAGTTTTATAGTTTTTCGGCGTTATATTGCAGAAGATGAATATCATTGCAAAGAATTACTTAAAAATGGGACATTGAGCTTAACAAATAAAGTATTTTTTACAAAATTTGATATACAAAATGGTGCGCCGCTACTTCTTTGGATATGTATGGCTATGTTATATCTTATCATCTGTATCGATATTTATTATTATATGATTATGCTTACGGCACTTGTTTCATTATACATTATAACTCTTGCAATAATGTGGAAGAGAGTTGAGAAGATTCAACGAGAAGTATCTGACATTATGAAGTATTATATTCATCATTATCTATTTATTTTCTTTATTCATTAGTGTTTTAATTTTTAATACCTTGATTGCCGCATGGGTCACCTGTGACCGGTGTTTGTTTTTTCAATGGGGTGAGAAAAGGGGAACTTGTCCGACGTCACTATATTATTTTATTTTATTTTGAAATTGTGGTTTCCATTGAAAAATTTGTAAAATTTGCTTGGCAATCAACGTATTGATTATTTTTATTATGTTCATCTGTTCTTACTTATTTTCTCGTTAAGTTAAACAGTATGAATTTGATATAAAATAGAATAATTTTATTTGATCTAAACAGGATTTATATGTCGGACAAATCAACATGTTTTTGGATAGCTGAAACATTTCAACTTCGTTCAATAGATCCTTCTAAAAAAAATTATTATTTATTTATAACCGAGGAGGAATTTGATAATTATGATATCAATGTATTTGCATATGATAGAAAAATAATAGCTACTATCGGATTGTATAAACATAATAAAATACCAAATGCTGCCATAATAAAGAGATTATTTGTTCATAAAGAATTCAGAAGGGTACGAATAGGGTCTCGCCTTTTGAATCTGGCTCTCATATTTGCTAGTAATAATGGATACGATTGTGCTAATATTATACTCTCTAAATACATGAACGAAGCTATGAATATGATTAATACTAAAGGTTTTAAATTACATAAGAAGCATAAATTAAGTTTTTTCAACTCATTAATGGCAATACCTAATTATGAATATATGTATCCCTTAAAACATAATATTAAAGAATAATCCAGTATCACCACCATTGGAATAATCCAATAACAAAGATAAAGTATCTGATTCTGCCCAAAGAACAGAAATAGATTAAATATTTAAATCAAAGATTATTTTCATCCATTTTCTGTTCTATATAATAAATGTTTATTTATTATAAGGCCTTTTGGCTAGTATAAAATTTCTTGTTATTAACAACAAACTTTACTAATATTAATATTTATTTTTATATTCTATTAGTGTTAATTATTACCACACACACACATCTTTTTTCCTCAATTATAATTAATATTATTCATACCTGTGCGTTATACTTCTGTTGATAAAGCAGTAATAAAAAATATCAGTTTATTTACCGATCACTGGTAGTTCACTTAAAAATTATTGTCAAATAATTTTAATTTTTTTTTTATCGCCTTTAGTTTGCCAGTATTTTTTTAATTCTACGCCTTCCCAATGTTTCAATTCGATTCGGTTTAAGTAACTAAAATAATAAATCAATAAGAAATTGATTGTTTTTTATTTTTTGTTTTTGAGAAAGATTTATCACAGTAGTTATTATTTACTTCTCTTTGATCAAATTTAATAGTTCTTTTTCCTTGTCCGTAATACCATTTCTTGATACGTTTAAATTCATTATTAATTGCTGCATATTTTGAATACCAATCAAACTTGTAGTTATATGTTCACATTCCATAGCATACCACACTGCTAATTTACTTATTTCAACATTGTTTTCCTAATTGAAGATATCATCAAAATAAATCATAAAAGATAGCATAATTATATTGTTTCATTAATAAACAATTATCTATAATAGTTCCTTAATTCAATATGATAAAAATCAGTAATAATAACCTTGCAATATCGTGCAACATCTGAACAAGTATTTTTTATTTCTTCACTAGCAGGATGCCAAGATGGAGGGCCACTGCTCGTTAAAAGGCCCATGGCAAGTAGAGAGGCATTAATTATACCAATATTATGGTTCTAAAATATAAGCATTTATCTTTTAATATCAATCTGTTATTCTGAAAATGAAACAGTTTTTGATTTGAGTTTTGAACCTTAAAGAATTCTATATACTGGATTAAAGAATTATCTAGCAAAGTAAACCTGGAATAAGTTAACACACATGCAATATCAATATTGCTACGTTCAATGCATTCTTTTAAAACAGAAATTGGATAGCCAGTAATACCAATATATCTGGCTTTTTTGTCAGCAACTTGTTTGGATAATTCCGGCAAAGTTTGTGAAATTATCACATCCAGAGATGGAGCAAATTCTATGTCATGAACCTGTAAAATATAAAGAGTTTTATATTTTTAAAAAACATTATACAATAACTTGTAACGGCATAGAATACATATTTACCTGAATAATGTCAACGTAATTCAATTTTAAATTACTCAAACTGTTTTTAATACTATCTCTTGTTTTTTCACGTGAAAAATCAAACATTTTTTCAACATTCAACTCGTATCTTCCGACTTTAGTTGCAATGTAATATGCTTGACGAGGAATTCCTTCTAATGCCTAATTTTAAAATAATGAAAAAGAAAAAAAGATATTAACAAAAATTAAGGAAAGAGTTAAATTTCTTTTGAACATAATTTTACCTTTCCAATAATCTTTTCTGATTTTCCTTGTCCGTACCATGGCGATGTGTCAATGTAATTTATACCTTCTTTTATAGCTTGTCGTATAGTTTCAATCGCTTCTTTTTCATCAAAATTGCTGCAAATAAATGCAACGTTAATTGAGCAATAAAAAAAATGAACAAAAAAATACTAAATTTTATTATTGGCATACCCATAATGAACACCAAGTGGTCCACTACCAAAAGACAATTTACTGATGTATAAATTTGTATTCCCAAGTTTATCATATTTCATTGCTTTAATTGTTTCCAGATCATGGAAGCCTTCGACATAAGTTGGTGGCAACATAATTCTTTTATTCTTTTTTATTTTCAAATACAAAGCAATTATTAATGTTATATATACAAAACAATTATTTGTATTACTATATATTACTATATATATCTAAATTCTAGTGGAAAAAATTGTAAAAACTTTAGAGGAATATTGTTTTAAATAACAACGTTTCAAATTACTGCCTACTGATAAGAACTGACATCATGTCACGAGAGAAGATAAAACTTCATAAGAAAAAAATACTAGAAAAATTCAAACATTGTGATATCAAAGTTCTCTGATTGGTCATTCTTACGTAAATATTAATGAATGCAATTCAAATCTTGTTAAAAGTACAATAGTAATAAATGCAACTCAAATCTTATTCAAAGTATAGTTTTGTTTAAATTATTCGTTGATTTCATTACAATTGAACAAATTTTAACTTCTTATTTGAAAATCAATCTTAATAATGTTTAAATAAAACAATACTTATTTTATATGCATCTTTGAATTTTATTTTTGCAATGGTCACCTAGGCAACTGAAATCAATCAGAGTGTTTTATTTTTTATAGCAGTTTGCGGCTGATTCAAAATTTCACGTTTTTATTTATACAAAATCTTATATTTTATTATTATATCTAAATTATTATAGTTTTGAAATCTTTTTTATACCGTTAAACAGGATAATAAAAATTATAAAAATGGTATGTTAATTATATAAATATAAATATCTTTTTATATTCTTGTTTCTAATTAATTAAATATAGTAGACATTGAAGAAATCCAGATTATGAAAATATAAAAAATATTTAATGCAAGCTTTTATGTTTCTTTCTTGAATATTTTTTATGTTGCAAATAATATAAATTAACAATAAGCTGTTAAAGTTCCTAAATATATATAAATCCGTAATTGAAACACGAATTAAATGTTATATTTTTTTTAGCGTGAATGTATATCAATGCACGTTGGTCAAGCAGGAGTGCAGATGGGAAATGCTTGTTGGGAATTGTATTGTCTAGAACATGGCATTCAACCAGATGGTACAATGCCTTCTGATAAAGCTACCGGAACAAATGATTGTTTTAATACATTTTTCAATGAGACAAGTTCTGGTAAAATGGTACCAAGAGCTGTAATGGTTGATCTTGAACCAACTGTCGTTGGTAAAATCTCTTAAAATAACCTTTTGCAAAAACAATTATTATAATCAACATTATAGTTACAATATTAATTGATTTTTAGACGAAGTTCGCATTGGTCCCTACAAACAGTTGTATCATCCAGAGCAACTTATCACTGGGAAGGAAGATGCTGCTAATAATTATGCTCGAGGTCATTATTCCATTGGCAGAGAAGTCATTGAATCCGTAATGGACCGAATTAGGAGGCTGACTGATCAGTGCACAGGATTGCAGGGATTTTTTGTCTTTCATTCATTTGGTGGAGGTACAGGGTCAGGATTTACTTCTTTGCTCATGCAAAAGCTCTCTGACGATTATGGAAAAAAAAGTAAATTAGAATTTGCTGTGTATCCAGCGCCTCAAGTAAGTTCATTACTTTTTTTGTTTGTTACCAACATTATGCATTTAAAAAAAATATAATATTGGTAATACTTGAATTTCAGGTCTCTACTGCTGTAGTTGAACCTTATAATGCAATTTTAACAACACATACAACTATCAGCCATTCGGATTGCGCATTCATGGTTGACAATGAAGCTATTTATGATATTTGTCGACGAAAATTAGGAATAGAGAGACCATCTTATGCTAATTTAAATAGACTCATAAGCCAAGTAGTATCTTCCATAACAGCATCCTTAAGATTCGATGGTGCCTTGAATGTAGATCTGACTGAATTTCAAACTAACTTAGTACCTTATCCAAGAATACATTTTCCTCTTGCAACTTATGCACCAGTTGTTTCCGCTGATAAAGCTTTTCATGAAGGAATGACTGTCGCTGAAATTACATCGGAGTGTTTTGAAGCAACTAATCAAATGGTTAAATGTGATCCACGAGAAGGAAAATATATGGCGTGTTGTCTTTTATATCGTGGCGATGTTGTACCAAAAGATGTCAATGCTGCGATTGCTGCTATGAAAGGAAAAAGTTGTATTCGTTTTGTTGACTGGTGTCCAACTGGTTTTAAAGTTGGTATTAATTATCAGCCACCAACCGTAGTACCTGGTGGAGATTTAGCTAAGGTATTAATCAAATTAAACGAACGAATGCATCAACTTTTTTTAATCATCTTCTTCCTCTTATCCTTAACAATTAATTAAAAAACAAAGATTAAATATAAGGTATATGAAAAAAATAATGTAGGTACAACGTGCAGTATCAATGTTATCTAATACTACGGCCATTGAAGAAGCCTGGGCTAAATTGAATCACAAATTCGACCTAATGTACAATAAAAGGGCTTTCGTTCATTGGTACGTGGGAGAAGGTATGGAAGAAGGAGAATTTACAGAAGCTCGTGAAGATCTTGCGGCACTCGAACGAGATTACGAAGAAGTGGCTCTTGAATCACCTTCAACTCCTGATGCATCATTGGGATATTGATTTGAATCTTAAAATCAGTATCATCTATATTACATATCTAATCATTGTTGTCTCTGAACACTAAATTTAATTATGACATCGAAAATATGTGAACCCTACGAATTAGCAATTTACTTAACACTTAACCGACTGATAGCCTATTAATCGGCTTTTTGTCACCAATGCTTACCCATAACCTAATACCTGCGGCCGAGTGAACGGTTAGAAGTGCATAAGACACGTTAAAATGAAAGTGAAACTAACTTATTTATTTCTAGTCAAATTTTTTATATTTTGAAAAATATATATTTATATACATATACATATATATATATATATATATATATATTTATTTAAAAATTATGTATACAAATGTTTCAAGCATAAAAACCATGAAAGAAAAACGAATAATATCACCATATTTTCTTATCACTAACATTGTTACCAATCGAACAATCTCAACTGTTCACTGTTTGTTTTCTTAGTGATTTTTATTCAACAGCATTGCCTTCCTTTTATTACTAGTTTTTTTAGACCACGTCAAAGAAACTTTAAAATAATAAACAATAGTAAATAATAATAAATTTATATTCATATATATAAGAATTAATAAATAATTATTAGAAAATATCATTAAGTAATATATTTATTTCATAAACAATTTGCATGTATATTAAACCTAACCTATATACTCTAATAATTGACGAAAATAATTAGATTATATTATAAGCCTAAATTAAAGGAAAAATCCAACAGTCGTATAAAATAATTTATATTTTGTTTGTTACAAAAAAGATTATGTCGTCAGGGCCAATGGTATTATGTCAATTATGGATGGGTGGCGTAAGTATTTTTTATTCAATATTTTCTTTCAAATTTGTTTAATGTATTGTTATATCATTGGAATGTTATCAAATTAATAAAATATTTTTTATTCAATATATTTTATTTTACAGTTGGAGCCATACATGACGGAAAGTTTTATTATGAACGCTTTCCATAAAATGGGAGAACAACCTCAAACTGTAAAAGTAATGCGAAATCGGTATACTGGTGAACCGGCTGGTTATTGTTTTGTACACTTTCCAACAGATGAAATGGCATTGGATGCTATGCATAAGCTTAATGGCAAAGCTATTCCTGGTTCAAATCCTGTTTGTATTTTAATAGAACTTTAGTTCATTATTTTATACAATGACAAAGTGATTGTCATTTGAATGTCTTATGATTAATTATTAAAATGTTTCTAATAACAGACAGTAAGATTTCGGCTAAATCATGCCAGCACTACCGGTAAACCTGCCGCTGACAGAGAATTCAGTATTTGGGTTGGAGATTTATCAACGGATGTTGACGATTATTCTTTATATAGAGCATTCGCTGCTAAATATAATTCCATTAGAACAGCTAAAGTAATATTGGATAGTTCAGGATTCAGTAAAGGTTACGGTTTTGTAAGATTCGCTAATGAAGAAGAACAAAAGAATAGTTTGGTTGCGATGAATGGATACAGAGGATTAGGAACAAAGTCTCTCAAAATCTGCAATGCAGTACCAAGACCTTGGAATAAAATGTTTAAATTTACTTTCACTCAAATCTTAAATATTGTTAAAAATAATTATAACTATATATAACAATTATATGATTATAATGATTATTTTCAGATCGACACCACCTCAATCGTCTTCAGAATATGCACCATCCAACATGAACTCTGAAGCATATAACTATTACGATACTTCTTCCTATTGGAGTAGTTACAGTGCTTGGCAACAAGGTTATTACGAAAGTGAACCAACATCGGACGCTTACAATAGCTATGTTTCTGATCAGAAACCAGAAGAAGATGAATTAGAATTAATTGGTATATCTATTGTTACAGAACAATTTGTTTATATTTTTTTTATATACAGAACATGTTAATCATTATTAATTATCAATTATATTATTTTCAGAACATTCTGTACCTTTGGATATTGACAAATTTAATAGAGAAATAATTGAACAAGATTATAATTTATGGGATGCTTTAGAAAGTTCAAAATGGATTCCTTGCGATACAATAGAATTATGTTATTAGTAATTTTGTATCGCATTATTTCCATTTTCGTACATCCTAATATCTCATACAATTTTTCTCTTGAAATTGTAAATATTTAAATACTACTCAACAAAAAAATTGAGTGGTTATTGCATATAAAAGTAAATAAATAAACTAAACTTTTTTATACAATATACTTTTTTAGAGTTATTACAAATGTAACATTCGTCTCCATCTTATTTCTAACAGAACTCCTGCTGGAAATAATAGCTTAAGCGATTAGTTATTTCGTGCGTATCCTACGTCACACTTACTTGTCGTCAGTTATATTAAAGTCGTCACGTCTAACAAAATTTAAAGAACGATACGAGTACGTATAACTTTTTTATTAATAACTATATTTTTACTAATTAATTATATATGAAAAGTTAAACGAAGTAATAAATTCAATTAAGATGCTCATATATCATATCATTTTTGGAATGTTGTATTTTTCGAAAGATGTTAAAAGTGGATGGGTTGAAATGCCTGAGTTTTCAGATGAAACAAAAGTTTACAGGTATGCGTTATATTCTATATTATTTGAATAATGCACATTTTATATATTAGATATATATATAAATTACAATAGAATAGATATAATTATTTCAATTTCTATGATATTGTCTTCATTTTCATAGAATTCCTTTTTCTAAACGTGACCACGAATACAAATTTATACGAAATGACGATAATAATAGTTATTTTCATAAAAAACAAAACGGTATGATTTACGAAGAACAACAAGAAATTCAAATTCCATCAATAAAAAACACAGATTTAAATGTAACTCGGTTAACAGTAACAGAATCATACTCTGAGATAAATCAATATTTTACAAATGTGTCTGCTAAACCTATTGACGAGATTCATTGTGAGATTAAAAATAATAGTTATGACATGGTAAGAAGTATAATAAAAAGCTTACATTGTAAAAAAACGTATGATTACATGACAAGTGTACACAATACTGATTGAAATTATTTCATCGATATTATTGCTGTTTAAATTGTTTCATTAATTAAATTTAATGTGAAATATGTATTGCAGGATAAATTACTGATTGAGTCTGATCGAATAAAATTAAAAGAATTTACAATATCAGATACAGTAATTCATGATACTGAAGAAGCTATATTCCAACAGAAATTAAAGCAGTCTAACAAAAATGTAAATGAAACTTTAAAAGAAGATAAAAATACATTCCTAATGTATTTACCAACTGAATTATTTAAAACTGTTCATCAAAGTTTAAAATCTCAACCTTTAAGTACAAAAGGCAAACTACAATTTTTAAAATCGTTTGAAAAAATATTGTTGCATGAAATAGGTGAATCAAATTAAATTATTTATTTTATTAACATTAATGTCTTACGTTTAGAAATTAATTAAATACCAAATCTATATAGAAACGTCTATATAGAAATTTATATAAAACAAAATTAATTTTGTATAGAATCTAGACTCATCAAATGTATAAATCCGAATCGCATAAAAAGAGGTACCGGTGAACATTATGAACACGGATACGATGATTATGAAGATCACGGATTGGGCTTTCCTTCTCTAGAAGGAGCATTAATGGCTATTTCATTTCTTACATTTGCCGTTTATCTGGTTAGATTAGTCATGGTAAGATAATTTAAAAAATAAATTATAAAATGTATTTAAAATGTATAAAAAAAGAAGTACATAAGACTAATCATTATTGTAGCTTCTTTTTCGAAATAACGGAACACAAGTTACTACGCCCACCGTATTCGTTGGTAAGAAAAAAAGATCGGTGGAAGAATTTAATGAAGAGACAGCAAGAATCTTTCATAGCGTGGATAACTTCATTTCTAATATTTAATCGTTAATCTCATATAAAATACAAACGTAGAACAATAAAATATTGATATATAGTCTCCATTCTAATATATTTCATAATATTAACTGAATTAATTTTTTAAGCTGTACTTATATGTATAAATGTTTAATACAAATTAATACCAAAAGTATCAATAATAATTTCTAATAATAATCAATAATAGTTTATATTCATTTTTTGATTACACAATTATAAGTACTTGATTATAAAAGAATGGAAAAATAAAAATGTAGATATATTTAAAATCAGTATAAACTTTGTAAATATTTAGTATATATAGATTTTTTCATAATTTAGCTTGTATGCATAGCGAATTATTTAATACTGATAAAGAAATATCGCTATAAGATCCCGAAGGATGTAATAATGGAAGCTGACGTAATTTCATAATAAGAAGTTCCATTTGTATTTTATCTATTAAATAAATACCTTCTTTTTCGGATTTTACAACAATACCTTGTTGTAAAAGATTAGACAATGTAGACTTAAATAGGTCAAGCGACAAACAGTACGGATGAGGACGAGAATTAGTTTCCTCCAATAATGCTATCTCTACTTGCTTCTGACATTCTGTCAATATTTTTTGGTTTGTTATGGTACCCAGAACTGATTCATTCCACTAGAATAAATTTATAGAAAAATTATAAATTAAAATAATATTGTACATATTCAATATATATAAAATATATTATTCGTGTTCTTACGTCGAATAAAGTAGTGCAGGTAAAATGTGCAGCATCGATAAATGGTAACAAAAGATTATGCAGGAGAGAAAACAACGCAGTTTTTTGTCCAGTAATAAAATTATTCTTAATATTTAAACAGCCTTCTTTCACTAAAATATCAATCGATTTTTTCCATTCCAAATTAACTACAGAAGAATTTGCATTTATAAATAACGCAAATTCTGTACTTAATAATTTCCTCAAAAGAACGTATCGTTCGAAGGCTTTATCTAAAAATAAGAAAAAATAATGAAACTAGTTTATGTTTATTACTTTTAATAATATTATAATATTATTATAATTAAAAGTTACCAATATGAATAGTGTCTAATCCAACTGTTGTTGTAATCATTCCTAATTTAACAAGAAAATATAAAGTAGGGTTCACATAAATAGTTAAGTTAATAGCTGGTACTGCTATTTCCATAATACGCTTATTCAAATTATGTCCCTTTATGTTTGTATTTTCTTCCGATTTAATTTCTGTATATGTGTTTTGTAAGTGCAATACTTTCGATTTATCTAACTTAAGCAATTCTGAATGCGTTTCTAGCGATAGTAATATTTCCTTGTATAATTCATCTGCAGTCACACTATAGAAAAATATTTTTGAATTAAAAAAGAATATACAATTTTATTTCTAAGAAAAAAGTTGAAAAAACAAAATAATACTTATTAACTGCTGGATAGATTACAGCTCCTAATGAAGAAAACCATTGTTTATACCATCTGTAATCTTCCGCCAATGTCTCAAGAGTATACGGATTTCCAGGATACGTTTGTACTCTCTCATTAAACAACAAAGCAATTATATTGAAAGTTGTAAGCACCGTACTTTTTTGATGAGCATCTATTATGTCATATGCTAAATTTTTTATAATATTTGATGATAATTTATAATCAGGATTCATAATTTTGGTTTTACGATCCTTTAATGATACATATTGTGAAGCAGAAATAGGTTTGCCGATATTGAAAAAGACTGATCCAAAAGAACCAAGATCTTTTAATAAAGACATAAATCGCATTAGAGCGACTGTTGTTTCTTTTGGTTTTGGCACACCTAACAGTTCGTAAACAAATAAGTTTTCTTCTATTGGGCGATCATAACTAATACTAATTGGAACAAACTGAATATCAGGTACAGTACTTTGGAGATAACTATCCAGAATGATAGATAAGAGACCTAAAAAATGAATATATGAAAATAATATATAATAATGTGTAACCAATCATTCTTTTTCTTACTGTAAAATGATACAGATACTTACCATACTTTGGTTCGATACTTTTTTGACTTCTACTGCGAGTACCTTCGATAAAAAATTCAATCGCTTTATCACTGTAATTTGTAATACAAGTAACATACGCTTTGAAAATTTCTTTGTATAATAAATCGTTAGAAAAACTACGTCTCATATAAAACGCTCCAGTTTTACGTAATAATTCTCCAATAAATTTCATTCGATAAAAGTCCATACCACTTGCTATATTCGGTAAGGACATATTGTAAGAAAAGAGAAAACATGACAGTAAGATGAAATCTAAATAACTTCTGTGTGAAGGTACATAGATATATTGTTTTTGACAAATAGACATTTGCTTTTTCAAGTCTAATATCATCTCTTCATTAATATAAATATTGTGAAAAATTTTCTTCAGAACTTTAATGATGAAAAAACCTGGATAAACCAAAATATATCAAATTTAAAATGATTTCATAAATAATAATAATTGCATGTATGGTGTTATCTTGTAACACATCCATGTAAGAAAGGAATAGAATATACCTAGCCAACGAACTGTAGGCACATGAGCCTTACTTGCCATTTCTTGTAAAATAGCGTAAGCCCTTCTTTCGATAGCAGATTTAGATACATTTTGATTTTCTGCTAAATAATTGATTACTTCTTTGATACGTTGATTATTTAATACTGTATTTATTATTTCATTTCTAGATAATTTTAATTCTGGCGGTAGCATATGAGGCATTTGTATATCCATGTATCTAGAAACCCATAACAAATCAGAATAATTTCTTCTGTCTTTCAATAAATCAGTCCATTCACAGTTTTTTTCCATTTTGAAATATTTTTTTAAAATTCTTTTTTACTAATAATCAATCAAACAAACTCTCTTCTATGTTAAAAGTATCTTATATCTGCAACCATAAAAAATCAATGTCTGATAATACAAAGTCCAAGTTAATATATCTATGTATGTTAATATAATAAAAACTATGACATACCTCAAGAATATTTACAATTTTAAAAGAAAACATATATGACGACAAATAAAAACGTAATGCTTATATATTACATTTTTATTGACGTAGCTAGAATTGAAATATTGTATAATTAATAATAATGCATTGCGTAAGAGTATTTATTTAAATATAAACCTTTTGATAGATATTAATTTCTTTACATTTTAAGTAACACGTATTGCATGGTAATGCATACTCCATTCTTGTATTAAATAATCGATATTCTGCAATGATATGCATTTTTCCGAATAATCTTTAGAATATTTTTAAAAACTGATTGCTATGATAAACAAAATCGTAACAAATACAATGTTATCATAATATTTTTTTCAAGATTAGTGAATTACGTGTTCTCGATATTTATAATTAATTGCTTGTTGAGGTTACACAAATAAAGTTGTAAGTGTCAAAATAAATATTTCATTAAAAAATAAAAAAATAAAGGAAATGGATAAATAAATTTATTGCGTATTTTTAATACGTCTCGTAAATAAAAATAAACAAATAATGTATTAAAAACATAATATAAAATTAATTTAAATAATAAATGAATAGTCGTTTGAATTTCCCGCACTATTCAAACGCGGGAACAATGGCGCAGTGCTTGCATGCTGAATAGCAGAGAACGATGGTTGTTAGTTTACTTTTTTACTCTGAATATACTAAATGATAAGTATCGGTGCAGTGTTAACAAATATTAAATGAAAGCAGGATAACATAATGTAATTAAATTTAATTAGCATAAATCTAATATGGCTAATCCTGCATTCATTTTGGATAATGGAGCATACACAACCAAAGTTGGACTTTCCACAGAAAATCCCAAGTAATTTAATGTTTATGAAATAAATAATATTACTTATTATATTCATAATTAATAATAATGTTTAATTTTGTGATATTTACAGGGTAGTTCCTAACTGTATAATGAAGGCAAAAAGTGAACGCAGAAGACCGTTCATAGGAAGTCAAATAGAAGAATGTAGAGATGCATCTGGACTATTTTATATTTTACCATTTCAAAAAGGATATCTTGTCAATTGGGATATTCAAAAAACTGTTTGGGATTATATATTTTCTAAAGAATGTTGTCCCGTTAATTTAAATCAACTTTCTGTGATAATAACAGAACCATTATTTAATTTCGCAAGCATTCAAGAAGCCATGACTGAAATATTTTTTGAAGAATATGAATGTCATAGTCTTCTCAGGATTAATACCAGTAATCTTTCATGCTATAATTATAGGAGCGAAAAGCCTGGTACTAAATGTTGTATAATAGTTGATACTGGATATAGCTTTACACATATCGTTCCTTATGTAAATGGTATTAAAATTAAGGAAGGTATAAGAAGAATAGATGTAGGTGGCAAACTTCTTACTAATCATTTGAAAGAAATAATATCTTATCGTCAGTTACACGTTATGGATGAAACATACGTGATAAATCAAGCAAAAGAAGATTCTTGCTTCGTATCGCAAGATTTTTACAAGGATATGGAATCTGCTAAGAAAAAGTTAGAGAATAACGATATCGTCAAGGATTACGTTTTGCCAGATTATACGACATTACGGCGTGGCTTTCTTAAAAATCCAGAATTTTCTAACGAACAGCAAGCAGTTCGTTTAAGTAATGAACGATTTGCCATACCTGAAATTCTTTTTCATCCATCTGATGTTGGTATTCGACAAATGGGTATACCTGAGGCTATCATAGATTGTTTGAAAGCTTGCGATGAAGAAACATGGCCACATCTTTTGTCTAACATAGTGCTTACAGGAGGAAACGCCAAATTTCCAGGTTTTCGAGATAGAGTTTATAAAGAAGTTAGAAGTTTTGCATCATTTGATTATACAATTAATGTTTATTCACCGGAGAAGCAAGTATTCTTTCTATTTTATTATGATTAATCTTATATTGGAATGTTATACAAAATTTTCTTATATAAATATTTTTTATTGACAGTCCGATCACTTATGCATGGTATGGTGGGAAAGCGCTATCAAAAGATTCGATATTCCCTAGTCTTCTTGTGACAAGAGAAGAGTATGAAGAGGAAGGACAATCACTTTGTTTTGAAAGATTTGATGTTTAATAAAATTGTTTAAATAAAAAGAAATATATTGTTTTCATACGACGTGTTCATTGTGATTGTCTCAGATCAAAGTAGACAACGAGTAATAAATATAAAGTCTCATTGTTTATAAAATCCAGGAAATTTTTCTTGACTTAGTTTATCTTAACAGGAAGTAGGACTTATACTGAAATAAATTAGTTATGTATAAAATATTTATTTATTATACTTAAAAAATATTATAAATTATATTTAATTATATTATTTTCTTTGCAGATCTGTTATCAATTAAAATTGCATCAATCTTGAATTCTATTTAACATACAGATGAAATATTGAAAAGTGTAAGTTCAGCTTACTAACACAATACTCTAACTCATGTTAATGTGACAGGAGTAAAACTTACACAAGCTTATTCATTGATAATAAAGACGCATAGTAGAGGAGATTGTTCCCTTACTACGCTTTTAGTTCAAATTTTGTTCGTACCTGTCGCTGAGGTCGCATACACTTTAGGTGAAAAGTAAAGTTAGACAACATTAAATATGATAAACATTAGTAATATATTTTAAAAATTGGTTAAATGTACATAATTTTTAATTATATATGAAATATAATCGTATTGTATTATAAATATGGTATGTATAAATAATAAGAATTAAAATGATTTTTATATTAAAATGAGAAATTACGAACGTTATATTTGGTTAAGTGATAGGTTATGAAGCATGTAATTTTGGTTAGGAAAAATATATATACATATATATAACGATTGAATTATCTTCTTTTTCTTTCTTCTTCTTCTGAAGAAGACGATTGAATTATGTTTATTTATAATATTATATTCATCAATTTTCCTTGTATATAGAATATTAACGATATATTAGTAGAAAAATTATTTTATTGATTTAACTGAAGTATATTAATTTAGTAGAAACAATTACTTTTAATGAACAACTTATCTATATTCCATTGAAATGTAAATATTATTCTCTGTAGGAACTATGTGTAATCTTTTATTAAATTCAGTGATGGAGACGAAAGTAACCAGCAAAACAAGTAGCTTAAAAGCTTTGTTATTAAGAGCATGGAGAGAACGATGGAGCGATCTACAGTGGGGTATAAATATAAAGACAGTAAGAGTTATCTATTAATATCTATCTATTTAAATATAGATTTTATTTATTAGTATTTTTTTATTTTAATCTTTTAGATTTTGCCTAGAGGAGTTAGCGGAGATGTGTACAATTTAGCAGACTGTATTTTACAACAAGCGTTAGTGGGACCCGGTCCCAATCAATTAGTGTTATCATATTTGAAACATTCATTATGTTCTCAGGTTAGCGTGTTATATTATAATCAGTGTCACGTATCCGCGACACACAATTTCCACTGAGGTTCAATATCACACATTTGTAATCACTGTAATCAATGTGAAAAATAAGTTCTAGGCTGTCATTAAAATTTCTTTTTCACGGTATAATAACAAATGTATTAAACTACATAAATTCAACTTACTAATATAATTCTTATAACTTTTTAGTTAGTCTCATATGCTGCTGTATTGCAACGTATAAGCAAATACGATGGTTTTCATAAGCCTCATTGCATTGTGAGCTTATTAGAGTTTTTGGAATCTATTCAAATTGGTATAACTTGTCGTGGAAAGCCAGAGGAAGATTTTCTAGCTGCTGCAGTTTTATCCATAGTCCATTGGTTATTGCAATGTTATTTGCATGCATTAAATAAAATGCCTCAGAGCAATTCTATGTCACAGCAAGTTAATGAACTTATAGATAAACCAGCAAGTATTTTGAAACAAATGCTCGCTTCAGATTTCCTTTGTGCAATGATGTACTTAGCTCAGTATGACGATAAAGGTATCTATATATAATTTGTTATGATTTATGATCTTTTATTTATCTAGTGATTAATTGTATTTTATGATTTTAGAATTGTACATTGTAGTGGTTAGAAAATGTCAAGAAATAGAAACGTTATTAAAGAGTAGTAACTTAAAACCATCAGTTTCTATAGAAGAATCTCTCAAAAAGTTGTGCAATTTGGAAGTTGAAATTCTCGCTTTATCGCCTGAAAAATCGAGGATGGAATCTATAACGCATTGTTTGCAGCCATTATTTGCAGTTCAAGTGTTACTAAATCCAAGTACAGAAACAACCGTCTTTGTTAATCAATTGCAAATGGTACAACGTTTAAAAAGTTATTCTAATGCAAGACTTTATTGTGAAATTATGCGTGCTTGTTTAATGTGTTTGCATAATGTTACTGGAACATTTAATGAGTCGCAGTGGGGTGCATTTACATTTTTAAAAGTTCCTGTTATTTTAAAAGAACTTCACAATGCTACACTGAATGGTAATTAAGAATAAAGTAATTCAACATTTTCTATGATATCTTTGTGCATTTTAACAAAGTGTCTATATTTTCAGGAGATGAAAAATATGAATATTCGCAAGATATTTTAGACTCGTTGGAACTGTTATTACAATTTACTCCTCTTCTTGATATAATGGATACTACATGCTCATGTAATTGCATCGAATGCTTATTAAATGAATTACAAAAGGTGAATCTTGTTACGGAAAAACAGGCAAAGCAATTGAGTAGTAGAAGGTATTAAAATATATTTGAAATTTATCTAAATGCATTATTTTAATATATCTTATAACATATTTATGTAAATAATATTTTAGAGAAGGATTAACTGCAGCATTGCAAAAATTAGAAACTACCAGTACGCCGACATCATCCATTCCAAAAGTAATTATAAGAGCAGAACCAACGTTAGCAGGAATTTTAAAGACTCTTAATGCTGACTATACAAAAATTCACGAGGCCTTACTTAGTATGTTATATCAAGTGTTGTCAGGAAAAAGTTTCGAATTGATGCTTGCGGTTGCTACGGTAGAAGGCAAATTGAAAACATTTGTTACTAAATTAATTAAATTTAATGAATGTAGTAAACAGATCAATGAACCTGTTCCTAACAAAACAGCTGCAACAAGAGCTATGTTATTTGATGTGTCTTTTTTAATGCTCTGTTCTATTGTACAAACTTATGGTTCTGATGTGAGTTTTATATTTATTATAAATTATGTTTATACATAAATATTTTTTATATTACGATATTCTTATTCTCGCAGGTAGTTTTAGAAGAAGGCGGAGATTCATTTTTTGAACAATGGGTACGTGAATGTATGCCTGAACGAAATAAACCAAAGTCTCCCCAAAAAATGTTACAAAATATTGATCCGACTAGAGTGGACACGTTGTTAGCACAAATTAACTCTTCGGATCCAGACTTTAAATCTAATAATATGAAATGGCACGTTGCTTGTCAATCTGCGATGGGAGCAGTTAAAGAATTACTTTGTGCATGGGAAAGCGGTGTATTAGGTGCAGGTGATGTAAAAAGAACATTAGATGGATTGCGTACAGCTGCTTGCTGTTTACCAGTATGTGCAGCTGCTTGGCTTTGCGCGTATATGAGTATTACCCATCAGGATGCACTTCTTAAACCTATGAATATGGTTCAACATTTTTTGACTCCTCTTCCTGGGGAAGAAATGCAAGACAATTTCAAAGAAAGGTTAATAATAGTAAATTATTATTATTGTTTGATATTTTCATGCTTAGAATTATCACGTGTCTATTTATTAATCGTTGCTTAATTATTGCTAATTTTCTTTTTACGAAAGATCGAGTCTGATGTCACAAATTATAAGAAAAATGCAATATGACGTGCATCCACCAACGCAATCCAAAACGAAAGTACTTTCAATATCTCACAGGTACAGGTATACACATTAAATGATAATTAAAATATCTATACGAATATTATACTATATTTATTGTAATGTCGGGTTTTTTCATTTTTAGTATTATATCACGACAACCAATATTAGAGCAACTAGAATCTGTTTGGTATAGTATAAATCAACGCGGTTGGATTTGTATGCAGGCGACGCAATCGTTAGAGTTATTGTTAAACACGGGTGGCTCGTTATGGTTCGTTTCAAACATAGTCAAAGAAGTCTTGAAATATAGATACCAGGAAGAATTAGACCAAGCTGTGGACCTAGCATTTGCGTTATTTCATCTTGATATTGAAAATTGTACATTGGATCTTATTAATCATATCATTCCACAATATTTATACAATTCGTTACAGTAAGTTTATTGAAAATAAAACAAGAAATAAAACCTAATAAAATTTTTAATTAATTATTTTTTAATATTTGTTACAGGAGTGAAGAATTCGTCGAACCACAATCCTCGATATTAGCAAAACTTTGCGTATACTGCATATTTTCGACATTAGAATACAACAATTCGAATCCATATCGTGGAAACAATAGGAAACGTGTTCGTCGTGATTTAGATGCGGACGAATTGGATGCATTAGGGGTACCTGCAAATAAAATTTTAAGACTCAATGAAACTGGAGATACTAATACTATATTTGGTTCGCAAAGTCCACAAACCCAAAATTCGACTAACGGGCAGAAATCAATTATCTTAAGGGATCCACTTTCCACTGCATTAAACGGATTATTTACAACATTCACGTTTCTTGCTGGAAGAGATGGGGAAGTGTCTCAACAAACTTATTTTATATTACAATTTTTACGATTAATGGTACAGTGCGGCAAAGACAGAACTCGTATCGTGCTTCAAGGAATGCCACAGACATTGGTACATTGTTTTTTACATTTTTTCAAAAATATTATTAGAAAAATAATTTAACAACGTTTTAAAAATTATATTTTTTTACTTTTAGGTACCGTGCCTTCTAAAAGCATTACCCGAATCATTTTCAACTGACATATTACTTAGATTTTATGATATACAAACTGTAGTAGGTCGCAAAGCAACTGCACGAGATTTGTGTATGCTACGAAATATTAATCTTAAGCCCGCTAAATAGATATTTTTTATCTTTTGATTAAAATTCTTATAGGTTTGTTTTTCTTCCTTTTTAAAATGAAGTATTTATTCATTATTCAAATTATTCATACCGAAAACGTGTAAAATACAAATTAGGCGTAATGTCATTAAAAATATGGTGTACAGGTAATTATTTTTAAATATATATTTAAAATAATTTAATGTGTGTGTTTACATGTCCTACGCGACCAATGTAATATACTTATATCGTAAAAATTATTGAAAAAGTAAATATTAATTATACATTTTACAATATTATGTAGAGTAGGTGTTATTACATAAAACGTTTATTATAAGATCAATATTAATAATCTCTATTTTCTTTTTAGGCAAAGAAAATAATCAATATAACTTATTCTTATATTAAAAAATAATTAATATAGATACATATTTATAAATATTTATAATAGTTTATTTTCGTTTAGTTTTATTTTTACTACAAAATAATAATAGTAATTATTTAAATTATTTACAGCTGATTATACACAGAGAAATCTTCATAGATTTTTATTGTACACGGATGTGTATTATAACGAATTTAAAAAAGAAAAAAAAATAGAACTGAAATTGTAGACTACTTGTAAATGTACAGAATATTTAGTTTTGCATAATATGTGTTCTCCATACAATATTTCCAAGAATATGATAGAGATAATTCTTATAATAATATTTTTATACACCAGAAATCTTTTGTCTTTTTAGTAGTTACTATCATCGATGTTTTAAATGATAAATGGACGCGATGCGAATATAAAATTCAATTAATCAATACGTACATATATATATATGTGTATGTGTATGCGCGCGCGCGCGCGCGCGTATGTCTATGAAATTATGGAAATATGTTTGAAATTTATATTGTTTTAGTACTTCATATTTTGTACATCACAGTTTGAATTTATAACCATGGATGCCAAGATGGATCCATTCTACACAAATTATCATGACTGTTAGCAGCAGCGACCAACGTGCTGACTTTACTGTCAGTTCCATCAAAATTAGCTAAGGAATTTAGTCTTGTTACAATCGCATTAACTGCACGTGTAACCATCGTTATTAATAATTCGCCTTTCATATCCGTTGGTGTCTGCGATGCGTTTTCAGCATCTTCTTGTTTTTTATTATGATCGGCTATAACTTCATCTCGTAAAATGGCACGTAGAATTGTGTGCACTTTAAAGGATGGTTGAACCAAACACCTTGCTGTAGCTATAGCGCTTGCTGTTAATGGTCCAGAAACACCTAAGAAAGAAACATTATATACATTATATATAAATTTTGAAGAAATTTATTTCAATAAGTGCTTTTTTATTTACCTGTACTCGTAAGAAATTCCAAAATATTAGGCGTTAAACGGAATGGAACTGGTCTGTTAGCATCTAATTCACCGAAAGTGTCATCAACATCAAACTTAAAATACGCTATATTAATGAGACCAGAATCTTGATGTACGTACATCATGTCTGGATTCAATCTCGTCAAATGAAGTACATATTCGGCAAAACATGCCAAAGATAATTGTAACGTAAACTATAAAAAAGTAAAAAACAAAGTTAATTAATAATCATAGTTATTATACGTGTTTTAATTTCGAATTTATGATAGAGAAAAACACTTACCATTTTTCTAAACGTCCAATAATCAGTTGCACCAGGAAATGTTTTTATTGCCCAATCTTTAAGCATAGTTCTTGGAACCATACCTACTTGTACGTCTCTCAATATTTCTCGTAAAACTTGATGACTTGCTTGGGTACCTTTTGCTTGTACAGATGCTAATTTATCGTAATAATTCGCTATAGGAGCATCATGCTCTATATTTAATTTGACACATCCTTGTTTATAAATATCCAGCAAAGAAATTGATGCAGGATTATCTTCGACCAATCGCATTTGCGGAGAAACTGCTACGACACGTGGTACAGTGAAATGCAAGAATCTCCTCGAAGTTTCTTTCTGTTTTGCCAAATAATGATTTAACATTCTTAATAATTGTAGAACACGTTCTTCTCTTCGTGCATCTCCTAAGCCTGCATCATTGACCACTAAATAAGGATAAAGACGACCATTGTGACCACGTATACGTAATCTTCTAGCAGCAGTATTATGCCGTTGAACAACTTCAACTCGTGGCATAAATCTAGCTATTCTTACGTAATAATGAGAATGCTGAAAGAGTACAATGATTTTATTAATTAAAATATTATGATCAATTGAATATGTCGATAAATACTTTAATTTTCTTACCTTAGGTAATAAAAATTCTCCAGGTAATTCAACTTCAGCAGTTTTAAGACTAAAGTTGCTTAAAAATCTACATTTTTCTTCAATTAAAAATGACCTGGAAGTACTGGATGTATTAACATCATTGTTTAAATTTTTCAACATTTTGTTTAATACTTACTTAAATTATTATTTTTAGGTCATAGGCAGTGTAAACTTACTTTGGTAATTGTTTAGTTTTTCCTTCCAGAATTTTGATCCATTTCTTCAATTTACATATTAAATTGTGTAACAGTTGTGCACCAGGTACAGTAAAGTCAAAATCACTGGTAAACTGACCCTTCATTTTTTGAAAAACAGGATCCTGAACAGTCGCTTGTGCTCTACGTGCCAAGGATTCTGAAGCGGCAGAACCAAATGTGTTGTTGACGTTTTGAGAAGAAGATATGTTTTCTATAATTAATTTAAATTTGATTAAAACAGTTTCTTTCTTCTCTTATGTATTGTTAATCTTTGTAAAGATACTAACCGATACCAATACCAAAAGTAGAAACAAGCTTCTTTACAAAATTCAAAGTATGTGGAGTTATAGTAGCATTACTAACAGCTCCACGACTCTCAAATGCTATTGCATAACATTTGGCAAGACCTTGTTTTAATTGTCTGAGTACTTCTTCATACCATGTTTCTCGGAACCAAACCATCTGAATTCAACATTAATATTATAATAATATAATAGTTAACATATTTTTTAAGTAAAGTATTCTCACCAACCTGATCCACTATGCCTTCTAAACTCGACAAAATAGTTGGATGAATATCTCGTTGTAAGTGCATGATCTTAGAACATCTCCACATGGGCGGTGTAGCTCTAATTGGTACATTTTCAGTTATTCCTTGTTGCTGTACATTTCCAGTTGTATTTCTACCTTCTGCTCTGTCATGCATCTTCCCAGCTAATTCAGCACTTTTATATCTCTCACGCTGTTCAATCTTCAATGTAAGATATAGAGTTCTGATAGAAAAGTATACTGCTTGTGGAAACATTCTTCCAACTTGACTCAACAAATTCAAAATCACATTGCCATCGTGTCGAACAAGACACATCAGTAATTGTGGTATCCATGGTAGCCATTGTATCGGTGGCACTCCTACTGCATATTTATCAACAGCTTCCATGAGAGAAGATTTATCATCATCGTATGTAAGCAACCATAATACTTTAGCAAGATATTTCCTAGATTTCGATTCATTTTGATGTCTGCAGGCATGTAAGAAACAAGTAATGGCTGAAATACCAATAGATATTTGGCGAGCATCATGTGTAAATATATGTTCCAAATAATCACCCCAAAGTGCCCAAGCTTTTACCAAAGTATCATGTAATTGAACAGCTGCGGAGAAGGCTTTATTAGCATCTTCCGATCTACCGATTTGTGATAATAACATTCCTTTTAAAGCATAAAATTCAGCAGTCATCTCTTTAGTGAAATATCTCAAATTAGTTGATTCGATGACTTCTAAACCTTCTTGAAGTTCATTCTTTCCAGAAACTGAAGCCATTTGGAGGTAACATTTGACTTGTTGTCTGATTTTTTGGAAACAATCAACTATAGGCACACTAGGTATCGTATATATTCTTGAGAGTGAATCCAAACAGACGCCACATAAATTATGCTTTCTAGCTATTTTTCCGAAGTGTATTATGGCTTGGACAGAAGCATGAACTCCTAACATTGAATGGTTCGTTGTCTGATCTTGTTGCGAGTCATAGTGATTAGAGATGAATGTATAATGATGTTGTCGCCATGTAAAAATGTCTGACCAATGGCTAAGATCATCAGCTATTACTGGTAATCGATTGCGCCATGTTTTAACAATAGCTTTCATATCGTGCAATGATGTACTTCTTCCATGTAAAAGACCCTGATGTATTTGCATAGCTTCTTGAAGTTCCATTATTTGTTGAGCTGCTTGAAGTAACGGTAAATGAACATGACTTACGATATGAGGTAATCTTCGCCATTCTCGCATGCAAAGACCTGAGGCTAACTCTACATATCTTTCAACGGCACTTAAATGTTGATCCTCGGTATGACATATTGTTAGAAATCCACGATATAGATTAACTTTCCAAGCCATCTCTTTAGGACAATTATGTTCTACTTGAGCAAGAGCTTCCTTCATTAATGGCCAATTAGGAATACGCCAAGAACTTTCCAAAATAAGAAATGGATTTTTCTCAGCTTTCTTGTTTCCGTATTCTAATAACAAGTCCCATTGATTCAATTCTTTTGCACATCTTATCCAATGTTGTTCCCAAAGAATAGCTTCACGTTGTATTTTGAACGGCGCTGGCGTTGAAACGTAATCTTGCTTAAATTTAGTCATTGCAGAATCATATGCTGCTTGTGCTTGTTCAAAGAATCCTTGTTGCTCTAAGGCAGTTGCTTGAATGGTTTCCTTATAATGCGCATGCTTTTGCCAAAGACCCGACCACATGTCTTCTTCACATAATAAGGAATACATATCGGATAATGAATCGAGAACTTCAGCGTGTGGACTGTTATCTGGTTCAGCGTCATAACAATCAGGTTCTCTTTTAGTTTTAAATTGATTATATCCATTGTCAAATGCCATTTGTTCCAAGAGCAATGTCATTCTATGCCAAAGATTATGCGATCTACCTAAGTACTTCATCAATGCGGGTCGCATCGGTACAGGTGGTTGACAATGAGCCAATGATTCAACAAAAGTTGCTATTGCACTGGGATGACAGTCCTTTTGTATTATATGAGCACCACTACAAACAAATGGTACGACTTCTGCAATTAAACTATTATGTTGATTTTCATCTAAAATACTCCATAATTTTGGGAAAGTATCCAGCCATACGTGTTCTGCCAAGTTTGTGTCCATATGACAAAGCTGTATCGCTGCTAATAATAATAGTTCTGTCCTAGTTTTCTTAGTGTTTTCTATAAATTCAGCCTGTTTTTCAATTAATTGGGTCAAGCTAGTTTTTCCAGTAGTTATAATTTCTTCTGGAACTATTGTTGAATCAGAATTAGAGAGATCCAGATTAAGAAGATCTTCTTTTGTATCATTTGATTCATTATTATCTTCAGGTTCTTCTTTTATGATAGGATATGCAATAAAATTTGTATGCTCTTCACTATCTGCCATACTTATTATAGACGTAATACTAGGCAATAATATATCTTGATTGCTCATTTGTATTTGGGTAGTAGAATTAGCAGTAACAAGAAGCAATTCGATGCATTGTTTGATCCAATAATGTTGACCTATTGCATCCCAACTTTGACTAGAGATAATGTATAAAAGTCTATCATGAAGTCGTCTTCTCATTGATCCATCAAATACTTCAAAGAATTTGGCTCGAATAGCTGGTTGAATACATCGCAGACCAGCAAGAAAAGCAGGTTCCAATTTTGTTGTCAGCTCTGAACCTTTAAGTGCTTCGTCTCTATATATGTAATTGACTAATTCCAAAAATTGTCTGTTTAGTTCCAAATCATCGGGAAAACGTTTTTCAACATACTGCATCATTTTAACTAATAGAATAGATTTCTCTCTTAAACTTGGCGTTTGATTCATAGCTATTGGGCTCTTGTTTTTCATCCATTCTTCAATCATCTTAGTAATAGCCTTCATTACTTTGATATCTTGAGTTTTTTCTATAAGACCTACGAGAATAGATCCTATAAATGTTTTTCGCATATCCACGCCCATTACAACAATACGATTTTTAACAAGATCCAAACTTAAAATCAATAATTCACTGCCAACTGGATTAGTCTCTGCTTGCGTGGAGTGTAAGTGGTCTTTAGCCATTCTATGTAAAACTCTCATAAATGGTGTTATCAGTCTATCAATGTAGCTTTGATTATTTGTGCAAGCAGCTTTCAACATCATCAGCGTTCCAAATAATGTGGTAGGAGTGGCTGTAGTATTTTTTTCGTAACTTGTCAATCCATCAACGATAAATTTACCTATCGCGGTATATAATGTATCCAACTCTTCGTATTTGGAGGTGACTGTAGATGAAGTAGGTTCTGCTGGGAATATAGTAATTAATCGCGATAATAAAGCATGAACTAATCTTATAACTTTAGTATTACTGCTTGAAATGCAAACGCTTATACCACGTTGTAAGGGTTTGAAACTTGCAAGAATTTGTTCTCTTTTCATGACGCTCAATAGAAATGTCAAAACTTCCAAAGCTGTGCATATATTACCATAATTTGGTTGTGGATTATCTACACTAGCAAGTACTTTATCAAGCCATGCTAATTTCAAATCACCACATTGTGGCCACACATCTGGTTTTAATGCCATTCTTAATAATGCAACACATCGTCTTGATAATTGTTCACCAGGATTGCCATGGAGTGTTGTCACATCATTTACTTGACATGCTAAACGTAATAAGAAATTAAGAATTGCATCAGCGTGTGCTCTTTCAATTGGTTTAGTAGATCCTGGTTCTGTTCTTGGTAACAAAACTGGTACTGCAGAGTTGCCGGATGTAGATTGAACAGACATACGTTTCATACCCATTGAATCTTCTGATATTGGACGTTTTACTCCACTTGTTCCTGTTCTAGAACCATCAGATTCTATTTCAGCCTCATCTTTTATTCTGTGCAGTTCCCATTTTATGATTACTTCTGCTAATTCTACAGCTAATCTTCTATGTTCTATTGTAGCAGTAGGACTGAATCCCAATCTTTGTATTGAATTTACTATGTGCTGTACTAGGTGATATCTTACGGGATAATAAACTTTATAATGTCTTACAACCAATTGCAAAATATGAAAAAGTTGTTGCATTGAATGGCCTTCTTCCACAATGATTTTTTTCGTCCAATGCGTTAACATTGTATTACCATCTTCCATTCTAACCGGCATTGCTGGTGTTAAAATTTCTAATGCTTGTCTTACAACGCTTCTCGCATCCAACGCATGTGCCTTTAATAAACTATGAAATACTTGAAGAACTATTCTTTTATGAATGGCAAATTTGGCAATGATATGACTTAAGAGTAAATGTCCATGGTATCTTGTCGTAGGATCTACGCAATTTTTGCCTAATAAACAAGGCCAAGCAAAAGTCATCAAACGGCGTAATTTGATGCCTTGTCTTTTATTAGTTACATCGTGTATATGCTGCGAAGCTTGCTCCACTAACAAACATGAAAATTGCAGTAAAAATATTCGTACACAATCTGCAGTACCAAACGGATTGTCTGGATCAATAATTTTACTGATAAAAACGGATACCACATTTTCTGGATTATCCTGATAAGGCATAGGTGCAGTTCCCACTAATTTTGTACCTTCTCCCCTTTCAAAACTTACAGCAAAGCATGGAATAATAATTAATTGAAGAACATTAGCTTTGAGCTCTTGTGATAAACTATTTGTCGGAAAATGATCAACAAATCTAAAGAAGGCACTGCGTTTCCATTCTACAGTATATTCTTGTGCCACTGTATGCTCCAAAAAATCTCTAAGAAATTGAAAATCTGGTATAAATCTATCGCACGTTGCTCTCAGTAAATTAAAAAGTAAATCTATATCGTTGGGATGATGACGGAAATAATGTAACAAGATCTTGACTATAAGCTTTGGCTCTTTCCAATGGCAATAATCAACGCTTTCTACTTTTTTATGTAATGCTTGATATTCGTCATTACACCAGATTTGTTTCAAGGCACTCACCAATTGAGTTTGAGTGGATAACCATTGCTCGTCATACTTAATCAATACGGAAATAATTTTGATTGCTTGATGTTGAAGTTCACTTTTTTCACTAGGTAACAAACTTGAATTTGTTTGATTGAATGCATGAAGCATAGTAATCAATCTTGCTGTACTGTTATGCAGCGCATCACGGAATGGTTTTCCTTCTTTATGTTTAATAAGAAATTCTAAGTATCTGCTCCATTGTTGATCCTTTATGTTGTTGTCGTGTAAAAATAAATTAAGTGTGTCTGTTGGATATCGTAATAAAAATTGCATTAAAGGTATACGGAAAGGACTGGACACCTCTACAGTCAATGATTTTTCTGTCTGCAAAATAAGCCTGCATAATACATCTATAAATTTAGGTGTAGCTGTTGGAATCTCACGAAAAATTCCAATAATAACAGCAATTTTTTGTTCATTCTCTTCAGATTTCGATATACCTTTTTGTGCTTGAATCAAGTGTTCTAATAATTTTTTCAAATGCTGCAATAATTGTTCGCACAGTGTAATACTGAAGGTGCTAGGAAACAATTGCGTCAAGTATGACAGTCGTTTAACGCAATTCATAGTTAAATTTCTATGATCTCCCAATGTCAAGAGCATTGGTCTTATGATAAGATGAACAGATTCCATTTCAATTTGGAAACCTGCTATAAATTTCTTCATGCATTCGAATGCAGCTTCTTGCAGTTCTACATTAGGTTTTTCCATAGCTTTGTAAAGTACACCAAAGATTTTTTCTCTGCATCCTACGATGTAATGACAAGCTGACAATGCTTTGAGTGCTGATTTTCTAAGAGGAATAAGATTTGCTACAGCTTTGTAGCAAGGCAACTTGTTCAAACTCGCATCTTCCGCTTCGCTGAGAGCTAAGAGTTCTTGAAAAAATACTTTATGTTCCATGACGCTAAGATCGATAGTAAATAAACGAGGATCTAAAGTAGTACAAAAGGTATTGCCATCCATTAAACCTATTTGTGCATTAGCAGGCTGATGTCGTAATAAATGCTTCTTTGGCGGAATCATGTCTGCCAAAACTTCTTTATGTGGTTCCATAACATCTGTGATCGTTTGATCTTGTATCTCAGCAAGTAATCTTAATGAAGCCATTGCCTGTTCTCGTACCAATGTATGTGGTGAAGTAACTTGTCTGACCAACTCGTGAGTAACTTCGTATAAACTTTTATTCTGGACTTCTATCAATTCTTTATTTCCATCTTGAATACCAGGATTGACACCAACTCTTAGCATTTTTTCTAAGTTAGCTTTGGCCATGTCGATAGCACCATTGGACACTTCTTCCGTTAAATCCATCATTACGAACATTAATGCCTTTAGAAAAACAAAAAGATGGTTTAATACCCATTTTGTTGCCATTCGTTCGAAAAGAAATTTGATGGCTATACAACCACCCAATTTAGCATACCAGGCACGTTCGTAACACAATGAACACATTCTTTCAGCCAAATATTCCATCAATGGCAATTGACAAGCTCTTTCTTTAGAACCTAAAATATTGGTTGCTGTTTCCAATATTAACACTAATGCCAAATGACCAGGCTTGTAAAGGTCTTTTTCTTCGTGGCCCATTATTACAACAAGGGCATCTATTAATACTAAGGGATCTTGTCCTTGCATATCTATTTGTTTTCCAGTTAAACAAAATGGTCCAGCTTGCTGTGCAATTGCAACCATTGTATAGTGTCTAACAATGGATACCACAGTTCCAAGAACTAAATTGCGAAGTTCTTTGATTTCAGCAGCAACAAATAAGCCAGTTAAAGCAGTTTGCTGAACATTTCTTGCAACTAAATCAGGACATTTATAATGAGGTCCTTGTTGATGTGGAATCTTGCCTTCTTTAAAGCTGGGGTGCATAAACAACCTTTGTAATATAGCATTATTGTCATCCAATTTTAAAGATGCTGCTAAATAACAAGCAATAACTTCCCAACATTGTTTGCGGTAAAATGTACCTGTTGTATTCGATTTAAGTGCATTAAATGCTGTATCAATTATTTTTTCAACAGAAAAATGAATTGCCTTATATGGATCTTGGAAATAGACAACTAAAGCGGGTGAATCAGTTTCACGATCATTGTACTCTAATTTTTGAGGCTCATTCATCATTTTACGATTTCCTCCACCAAATTTGCCTAATACTCTGAGTGCTACGTGCGCTTGATCGGTAGAATTAAGTAAAGTTCTCCATAAAGCTTGCATCAGATCTGCACGTACCGGTTGTATGTGTTCATACAAAAAGTCTGGTTGTAAATTATCAACGCAAAGTTCGAGAGTTCTTAAGCCTTGGCTAACTAAACAGTAGCTTCCATTAAGCGCAGAAACGAGAGGATCCATCAACATTGGGAGATATGGTAAAAGCGAACTTAATCTTACTGGCACTGTCAAACATAATTCAACGAAGAGATCTTTCATATGCTGCCTATGTAAACCAGATTGCAATCTATTTAATCCTTCCAACATATTAGGAAGTAAAGGTAAAAATTCTTGATACAAAAGATCGTGAGATCCCCCGCCAATCGATCTAAATAGAGCACGCAAAAGCAAAAAATAGTTATAAGGTTCCTTAGCCGTCATAGCTAATTCTATAGCCCTGTTAACAATTTGATTCAGGTGAGGGCGTAGCATATGTTCATTTTCGGCTGGAAAAAGTGATACACTACCAAAAACAAGTTTAAATAATCTTAAATATAAATTGCTTCTTTCTACATTCGATCCCATATCACTCATTCTTTCTAACAAATATTCAACTAATATTGTAGCAAACGTTGATGATATTGTTGGACTGGAGAGAAAAGCACTTCCAATTATTTGTAATGTGCAGTTTTTAAAAATTCTTTCCACCATGTAATCTATAGACGTAGAAAATATTTCTTGAAATGTCTGTGGGCTCATTTGAGTAAATACATTGCCAAATAATTCCAAAACTTCTTTTTCTTCTCTTGTTCTTATTTGCGATTGCGCTGGTCTACCAGGTTGAGTTACAACTCCAGCATTAGGAGGAGTTAATGTATAAATATCTAATGCAGGTAATGCCCATTTAACTAATTTTATATAAATTAATGTCTCCTTTGGTTGGAATTGATTAGGCTGTATTACTTCGCTTGATTTACTATTTATGCAATTAGATGTAATAGCCTTGGCACCGTGTACTAAACTCTTCACTAAGTTTCTGTAATCGGCTACATTAAAACTCATAGCATGAGAGATAGGGAATCCAAATTTTGATTTTCCAGTTTCTTTTTCTTCTGTTAAATCTGGTATAACTGGTTTTGCTTCTTCTGTCTTGATATCTAATCCAACTGGTGGTAGTTGTTTAACTTTGGTACGTAAAATTGGTAAATATATTTTAGCAATTGTCTTAAATTTGAAAACAAATACCAAAAGTATACGCATTAATAATTCTCTTCCTTGGGAACTATTTTCAGCGTCTGATCTCTGTCTGACAGTGTCTACTAGATTCATCAGTAATTTACAAGATACCATTTGAACTGCTGTTGGAAGACTTTGATCGAGCAAATTTTTGCTATACAAATGGACAGCTCTTGAAACATCATTCAATGGCAGTAATAATCTGACATGATGCACTAAATCAGCAAGAGTTGAATATGCCAATGGTCTAAGAGATTCTCGCGTTGTCCATCCACGACCAATAAATACGTCTTCATCAAAGAAACATTCCATGTGTGGTATAAATTTATTACGTAAATCTGTGGCAAGTATATGCCTAGATGCGATCACCAATTCCTTTCGCAAGTGGGCAACTTCTATAGGACAGAGCATGAACAAACCCAGTATACCTTTCACTAATACCGTACTATGTTGTGATACAACATCTTGATAAACTCGAATAACATATGCCAAGAAAGACAACGTCTTTATTTGAGCTCCCATAAAATCAACAAATACTTCTTTGTTAAATCCAGAAGATGCACGATGCTGAAGACTAGGTTGTAACGTGATGGTAGTTATTACAAGTGGTATAAAATCAGATACATCCTGATGAACATTTTGCTTATACAACTGATTCATAAGCACAACTATAATAGGCAGTTCCTGTAGTACTTTGAGAGATAATACCGCCTTTGGAATGAGATTATACTATAAAAGATGAAAACACACATATGCATTATTATATTTATATTATTTTATTCTATTTATTTTATTTTAAATAATTCATATTTACTTACAGTAACAACTGTATCATCAGCTGCTTTTTTTTCAATTTGTATAGCTGTAATAGTGAATGTCTCTTTTAAAAGAACTTCTATATTTACTTCAGATAAATCCTTTACAATGAGCGGTGGACGTGGCTCGAATATATTTGACAAATTATTTGGTAACTCGCTATAAACCGATTTTACAAATTGCAGAAAATATTGTATCTATGAATAAAAGTATTTATAAATTAATATAAAAATAAGAGTATGATGTAATATGTATGATGATAAAAAGATAAGGATTTATTACTTCAGGATTAAACGTTGGTTTATATTGTTTGTGAAGCTCAATAATAATCCTCAAACATACTAATACGTTTTCTTCGTTATCTGTTTCTAATAATTTAGACATAAGGCTTAAAATTTGTTTAACGTATGATCGGAGATATTCATTACTTGGAAGCCTGTGAATCATTTCGAGAATAAGTTTACGAACTTGTTGTATATTATATTCTGATATAAAATGAGGCTCTCCTTCCTGTAATATTTTCAAAAATATTTTCATCATGTGATCCAAAAATGCTGGGTATTGCGAAGAACACATGATGACCTAAATAAAAATATAATGATATTACAATTAATAATAGTATTATAATATTAATATATAAAAGCAATATATATCAATACCTCAAAATTTTCAGATAATTCTTGTACACCCTTTAATTTTGATTCATCTTTAGAATTAGGATCTGCCAACATGGTCACGTATGACCGATAGGTATTCATTTGCGTTACAAGATCTGGTGGTGCCATATTTGCTTCGAAATTAAATTGCTATTAAAGATGATCCATTAAATAAAACACCTGTTAAACATATGAAATAAAAACTTAAAAATATGTCTCATTTAAAATAATAATTGAAATTTGTGTGTGAGAAAATATGTATATATATAGTTAGATGGATGTGCTAGAAGTATTGGTAAATAAACCTTAGCAACCATAACTAGTACACTTGAGAATGCATTTAGATATACTTCTGTTACTTATGTTAGTATCTTAGACAACTCATTCTGTTATGCAGTAAATGTACAGTAGAAAGAAAATATTTATTTTTGTTTGAATTATTACAAGTTATAATATATAGTAAGCCATATATAATTTTAATTTCAACAACATTTATATAAAAATTATAAATTACAAGGTTTTAATAATAATAATAATAATAAAAAAGAATTACAAGTAAAATATATAAAAAATGGATGAAACAACCATAGATTCAATCTTCGCAGGATCTTTAAAATCATTACCTGCTGTGAGCTCAAAAATAGTAAGAATATTTACAAGTTCTACATTCACTGGTAAGTTTTTATTCATTAAAATATAATACTATAATATACGCGTAGATATTATTATTATTATTATACATGTATTGGATACTAACATCTGATATATTTCAGATACAACAATGGAAAGGAATACATTAATGGCTCAATGTTATCCTAAAATAAAGGATTATTGCAGAGAAAAACATGGATTAGAATTTCAAGTAAAGTATTAATTAATTGAGTCATTTAACTATATAAAATAATATTACACAAGATGATACAATATTATACGATATAGAAACTTGTCTATAGATATTTATAGAGAAATTGATTTTCATTGTACCAGGTACCACAAATACGTAGAGTATTTCTATACAGGGCGTTCCAGTTTTTTTCTACAAAATTTTTCCCGTATATACTATAAGTAAAAATAAGAAATGATATATAACATTTTTTAACTACTTTTGCTTATAGAATATGCTGGTAACAAAACTAGGACATCTTGTATATCTATAACATTTGAATAATTTTATCTAGCAAGCTGTAAAAAAAAAAAAAAAAAGAATGATAAATTATTTTATAAAGTATTTAAATTACTTAATTATAGAAAATAATTAATTATGTAATAAAACTCTTTCTTACTGAATACTCAATTATCCTTTTACGTTAGGTAGTGGATATGCGTTGGGGTGTACGTGATGAAGCCACAGATGATCACATGACTACTGAACTCTGCATGAGAGAAATAGAAAATTGTCAAAGATTATCTATGGGACCAAACTTCGTGGTAAAATGTTATATACAATTAATATTATACTGTACAATCAAAGCTAATATTTTTTATTAATTTTTATCTATTCAGGTATTTTTAGGTCAAAAATATGGATATCGTCCTATACCAACTTACATACTCAGTTCAGAATTGGAAATGATCAAAACAGAATTGGATAATCAAGGAGTAGATGTTTCTGTCCTTGATCAGTGGTATAAAAAGGATAGTAATGCTGTACCACCAACGAGTATTTTACAACCTATTTCATCGATTTTAAAAAACTTTAATAACAAAGTATCCACTTAATTTTTTTCTTATAACAAATTTTGGCATTTTAATGAATACTTTAAGCTACTTTTGTATTCTATTTGAATATTTAGAGAATACCAAAACTACAACAAGAAGATCAAGCCATTTGGTGGGATACTATGGTGAAAATGCAAAAAATCTTCAGAAAAGGAGCACAATCTTTATTTAATTCAGGAAAATTTGATAAAGATACAATGCACAATTATTTCATGTCCGGTAAAAATAAATAAACAAAATTTTATTTTATAATAATTATAGATAAAAGAATTAAATATTAACGCGAGCATAATAATTTTTTACTAGTCACCGAAAGAGAAGTAATCAATGGAGTTTTAAACGTGAAAAATACAAAGAATCATTGTTTGGCTTATGTACGATACATAAATAATATAAATCTCCAAAACTTAAGGAAAGCAAGTTTATTTATAGATATAGCTAATAGAAGTTTAGATAACGAAGCTTGTAGATTATTAGCCAATCTTAGGGACGAAAGATTACCTGACAAAATTGAAAGTACAAATTTGCAAAGGTACATATATCATCTAAAACACGATTAATGTTCTAATATGAATTTACATTCTTATTTATCTTATTATACAGGTATACAGTAGAATGGATCGGCAGAGAGGGTTTGGATCCTGAAACTCACAGCGAGTATCTTCAGCATTTTATAACACATTTCTATCGAAATATAATCAAACTAGTAGATCGTGCTATGCGAAAAGAAGATAGCTCTGCTCAAGGACAAATTATAACAGAGATTTTACAACATTTGCATGCTTGTAATAATTCTGTTAAGGTAATTTTTTGTATTGGGATAATATTAATGAAGATAAGCAATGAAATGTTTAATCATATCAATCGTGCAGATATTTTATGGACGCGAAGATATATTGGAGAATATTAAATATCATATGTTAGGCGATAGTGATAAACCATTAGTTCTTTATGGAGAAGGTGGATGCGGTAAAACATCTTTACTGGCAAAAAGTGCAGGTTTATCAAACACCGTATGGCTTGTAAATAAAAAGCCTATTAGTATAATAAGATTTCTTGGTACAACTCCAGACAGTAGTGCATTGACTCCAACACTTATTTCCATTTGTCAACAAGTAAATATGACAACATTTCTAATATATTTTATCATCGTATACAAATATGTGAAAGAGACTCTAATTTTTTATTCCTTATAGATTTCATATAATTTTATGCTATCATTTGAGGAAATACCAGACGATCTTGTACCGCTTACAGCACATTTTAAACACTTGCTTACTTTGGCTACAGAACAACAACCAATTTTGTTATTTCTCGACAGTGTGGATCAATTAACAGGCATACAAGGAAATAAATTATCGTGGCTACCTACTAGGCTTCCTTTGCATTGTAAAGTAAGTGCTATTCTTTACTTATTTATTTGTTATTATGTTTTTTTAATTCTTTTTTTTTTTTAGATGATACTATCTTGTGCGGCTGAAGAATCCAATCCTCTAATTTCGCGAGATTACCAATTGTTACGTAGAATGATTGATACAGAAGAAAATTTTATAGAAGTTACAGCTTTAGGAGAAGATTTAGCCATGGACGTTATAAGGTATACAAATAATAAACTTGAACAGTATTAATAATTAATGAGCAATCAATGTTTTCACAGAATGTGGATGAAAACTGCGCACAGAGATCTAAATAATTATCAGTGGCGTTTAGTAGCAAATGCTATATCCAAATGTTCTTTGCCAATTTTTGTTAAATTGGTCTTTGCTGAAATATGCAGGTGGCGTAGTTACACTAAACCAGCAGATACTCATTTAGCTAATACTGTGATGGATAGTATAATGATGTTATTTGAAAGAATAGAAAAACAACATGGCAAAATATTAGTATTTCATGCTTTAGCCTATATCACAGCAGCTAAGTCAGGATTATCTGAATCTGAACTTGAAGATCTTATTTCATTGGATGATAAAGTTCTTGACGATGTATATCAATATCATTTGCCACCTGTTAGAAGAATCCCACCTCTTTTATGGACAAGAATACGAAATGATTTACCCAATTATTTAAGCGAAAGAGAAGCCGATGGTGTCAGCGTTCTTAATTGGTATCACAGACAATTTAGAGATACAGCTAGGGAGAGATACTTTAAGAATATGAACATGGCAATGTACTTTCATTCAATGATAGCTGATTATTATCTTGGTATTTGGGGTGGTGGTATACCAAAACCTTTTAAATTCACAGAGATACAAAGACATCGGTAAACATTTAATACATTTTTATATTTTTAATTTTTGCATAAATATAATAATATTTAAATGATGATATAAATGGGAATTTAGTTTTAATCTGGCAGATAAAGAAGGTCTAGCAGACAGAAAAGTACCGGAACAGCCTTTGGCATTCTATTCAAAAGAAGGAACCATTTCCAGATATAATTTACGAAAAGTATATTGTAGTTATTGAACAATAATTACTGAAACTAAAGATAACTAATGTTTTCTTTTGATTATAGTTCGGAGAATTACCCTTTCATTTGGTCAGATCGCGCCGTTTTAAGGATCTGTTTGAAAATGTTTTGTTTAATTACGAATGGCTACATGCTAAATTAAGTTCTTGCCCATTGCAAGCTGTACTTTCTGATTTTGAAGATGCATGTACTTTCATTGACAACCAGAATCTAGTAAGGTAAATTATAATTAAATAATAATAATAACTTATTATAATATGTATGTTTATATAGTTATTTATGATTTTTTTTTTAGGGAATTAATGCTAGTAGCTGATGCATTGAGATTAGGTGGAGCAATTCTAGGAAGTCATCCAGACATGTTAGCACCTCAATTAATTGGTAGATTATTGCCAGAAATAGGTGGAAATGTTAACGTTAAAATGTTATTGCAAGCTTGTGACAACGACGGTGTTAAGGATTGTGCTTTGCTTCCGCTCTATCATTGTTTACATACACCTGGTGGACCATTAAAGGTAATACAATAACAAATTAAATAACATTCAAAATCGAATTATCATGAAATATTTGCTTACAGTATTCTCTCGAAGGTCATCAATTTGCTGTATTTGGATTTTGCTTAACGTCCGATTACCGTTATGTTGTTTCAATATCTAATAAATTTATAACATGGGATCTTAGCACAAGTGATATGACCAGAGATGTTAGTCCCGGCGTAGAAGGAATAATGCAGCAATTAGTATTAAGTCCTGACAATAGATATGCTGCTGCTTTTACAACTAATGATCAGGTATCATTCATTCTTACTACCATGCACATATACTATTTTCTATTCTTTATATAGAATATTTTTATAGACTGTCGTATTAAATACTTTGACAAGCGAATTTGTTATTATTAATAATCCATTGCCTGACGAAGAACACGTATGTGGAGTGCATTTAACTAATCAACACGCATTTATATATGGTAAAATTGGCTGGTACAAATTTGACTTGCGTGGAAATTTACTTGGAAACTATACCAACCCTGAAGATTCTAACAAATGGCCTATATTGCGTAAATAAGAAAAATCATTTTTAAATATATTTAATATGTAAACACATTAATATCTAAAAATAATGTTTATTTATCTCTATAGATGTAGAATATACAAATTTGGACGAATACAGGATTGTATTTTGGTCAGGAAATATAGAAGATCCAATTATGCTTTTACATACTTACAAAAAAAAGAATACATTGGAAGTCTTTCATTTTCATAGGTAATAAACAAATAAAAGAAATATATTTTTCAATTTATATTAAAACATTTATTTTGAAATGTCTAATTTAGAACTGAAAGTAATTGAAATTATCGAATGTTTTATATTTAATGAGCTAATATAATAAAAAGAGCATAATTAAATGAAATTTTTAGCGCTATGGTCATAAATAATCAAAAAAACACTTTATATGCGTGTACGACTAAGGACGTGTATAAAATTACAAAATATGTGGTAGACGAAACGTCTGCTTTTTGGGAAGAAAAAGAAGACATACCAAGAGCCTACAATGACGATGTAGAATATCTTTTACAGTTAAAATTGGATAAAGAAGAAGAATGTCTCTTGGCAACAACAGGAAATGGATTTGTTGTTTGGTTTTTAGAAAGTAAAAGCGATGCACACGTACTAATGTTACCAAACGGAGTACGAAATATTAGCACACGAATGATGCACTCTAATTCTATCATGGTTAGCAGTACAAAAAATTATGCGGTTGCAGGTGTAAGGTATGTTTTAAAATTCTGTTATAAGTAAAAAGGAAATTGGATCGATTTACGATTTCTTTTTGTAGAAAAAATTTGTATGTCTGGAGCCTGGAAACGTGTGAATTATTAAAAGTATTGGATGCACATTTTGCCAGAATTATACAATTAGAAGCTTTAACTGTTGGAAATTGGAATAGCGTGGTGACTTCAAGTATTGATAGAAGTGTTAAAGTTTGGAATATTAATAACATATTTGAGCAAGTACATGTCATAGATAGACATGAATTACAAATTGATATGATCAGTTTGGCACAGGAATCTAACTTGGCAATTACAGTTACAAGAGATTGTGTTGGTATTTGGGATCTTCAATTAGGAAAATTAATTTCTAAACTTGCCGATAGTCCCTTAGGGGCAATTGTAACGCATGCTTCTATAACGCATACTGGAAAGTAAGAAATTAACAAAACTTTATAAAAGATTATAAAGAAGAGAGATATAATCTATTAAGTATAAATTTATTATAAATCTATCGATGTGTATGTGTGTTTTAGATACATTGTATCGGTAGAATCTGGAAATGTATTAATTTGGAATAGAATAACGGAACAAGTATTATTCAAAGGAGAACAAGCAAATGTTAAACAACTTAAATTAATAGAAAATTCTACTAAATTTCTTACAGTTTCCAGGCCAAATAATCCAACTGGAGTAGAAAGTATGAGAACCAATGCCATCCTTATTGCACGAAGTATTCCAGGTATAAAAAGAACTGTCAAATTTATAAACAAAAAAAAAATTAATGTCACTATAATTTACAGATGGTACAACAATATTTTCATTTGAGTATACTGTACGAAGTCACACAGGAACACCTTTTAGACAAGTTCAAATAACTTCTGACAATTCTCATTTAATAATACCAGCAGCTGATAAAGGCAACAGGGATTGCATTATCATTCACAATGCGAAGACTGGAATATTAGTGAATAAAATACCGGTCAAATTACCTGGATTCAAAGTATGTAGGATATTTTAATAAATTAAAATTCTTTTCCAATAGTATGTTATATTCAAAATATTACTTTTATAGGATATAATTTGTATTACATCAATGCCAAACAAAGGTCACTGGGTAGGAATTATAGGCTCGGACAAAGGTGCTATTCTTGATATAAATAAGAAGAAATTTATTCGAGTTATTCCAAAATGGAGTGGAAATATTAGTAAGGATGGTAAATACACACTGTATGCTCCTAGCAGGTAACGTTATTAAAAATTCATTAAAGATTTTATTTATCAGACTTTACATATAGATTATCTTAATTACTTATTACAACAGAGGAGGTTTAGAGCTGATAGAATTAAAGAAAGGAACAAGTGTTAAAACATACATTCCTAAAGTAGCAGAAGGAGTATTTACAGTAATATCAATGTTTAATCGTACTGATGAATATGTCCTTTATTACCACAGTGGTCGCAAGACTATAAGAGTATTCAGGTAATCATGTATCTAAGTAAATTAGAAGATGAAAATGAAAAAACAAAATATACCACAGATTTTAATTTATAGATCATCAGATTGTGAAATGATAGCGAACTATAGAGTACAAGCTGAATTGAGTGCTATTGATAGTACGTATGATGGCAAGAGTATTGTATTAGGAACGGTGGATGGTTGTGTATCGGTGTTAGCAATAGCAGACCCTAAGAAGCTAGAAATGAAAAAATATCTGACAAATTTACCATCACGTGATGAGGAGGTAAGTAGAATAATATTTGATAGAAATACAAGTGCATATTATTTTAATGAATTATTTATTGTATAATGTGATTAAATATTAATTTAATGTGTACATGCAACAAATAATACAAAAATACTATTTAACCTATGAAACAAATAATGAAATAGGGGAAAAAAGTAAACAATACAAAGCAGATCAATTGAAAAACATTACTTACATTTTTTTTCTTTGTGTTCTTTGTAAGCTTAACAATTCTTATATTGAAAGACTCCAATCTAAATTAACAGCACATGCTAATTTCAAAACATCAGCTTGTTTTTGTTACGAGTACGTATCTTTCAAGATTAATAACGGAATAAAGAACTAGAAAGTTACCAGAAGACATTCCTCTTTGACGTTCATTATTCGTCAAGATGGTTGACATGCCCATTTTAGCGACCTCTGGTCGTAAAGACTTCAATCTAAATTAATAGCACATGCTAATTTCAAAACATCAGCTTGTTTTTGTTACGAGTACGTATCTTTAAAGATTAAAAACGGAATAAAGAACTAGAAAGTTACCAGAAGACATCCCTCTTTGACGTTCATTATTCGTCGAGATGGTTGACATGCTCATTTTAGCGACCTCTGGTCGTACTTTGATAAAGAAACTCCTAACTTGTATGGAATTTGAATTGGAAATGTATTATATTAGATAATGAACATTCATTCAAATTCCATATAAATTTTGTTTCTTTTCATAAATTTAACTAGTCAAAATATTTTATATAAATGTTCTTTACGATAAACAAAATGATTATGAAATTTGTTTAATTTTTAGATAAATTTGTATGGAATTTTATAGAATTATTTCCTATACTTTTTGTTTACTATATATAATTAAATACTATTTACAAATTTTTATGTTTACTTCTAATAGTGGAAAAAGAAGATGGAAAAGCAACGAGCAGCTATTAAATTTAAAGCTGCAGCTAGAATCGCACGTGTTACACACGGGATGAATACGAACATGCGATCTATAAATAGTACAACCGAAACAATCGAAGAAACGGAAGAAGATATAGAATAAATAAAAACAATGAAAATAAAAAAAATAAATAGAATGTTGTACTTCTTAGTCTAGGAAAAAGAAAAGAAAAATAGAATAGTAGCTATCATGAATCTTCACAGATATCAATGATCTTTATTGCACTCTAAAGATTAGAAAAATTAAAATATTAGGCAGAAATAAATGCAGTACGTTTATGGATATTAATTAACTTTCTTTTTACTGAACGGAGGATAAAAAAATCTAAAATATTAGGTAGAAGTAAAGACAGCCCAATTATCGAATTTATATTACATTTATTTATGTCTTTTTTTGTAATTGTTCTTATAATCAGTTTTTCTTTTTTCTTTTCCATTCCATTCACTTTCTCTCTTTCATACACATTTTCTTCCACATTTGCTCTCTACCTCTTAGAAAGTTTGAATGGTAAAGGGCACGAGGCGAATTCTGTTAATGGATTGGACAAGCGATGTCAACTCTTTTAAAATACAAGATCAACTACGCTTTACCCTTGCATAAGTCGAATGGCTTCCTCTTTTCTAAATTACACATTCCTTTACGATTCGCCTTGCGCAAGGGGTAATTTCATTATTATTATTATTATTTTAATTATTTCTATTGTCCTCAACAATAATTAATAACTGAAAACGTCTCGTGCCGGTGCAGCCAGTTTGATATCACCTGGCAGCATTATTTTAATATAAATTTTTATGTTCCATATTTGTTTGTTCGTGAGTTGTTGCTTTTCTTTTTTGATAAGATTGCTATAATTTATCTAATATAATTTAGAAATTTTTATCCGATAAGCTGCAGCGCACGCGTAATCGTTCAAATGACAAACAATCACTTATTATTATAACGTCTTAAAAATATGTAAAATTGTGTTCCAAAGAAATGACATTGTTCATTACAAAAAGAAAGTTATTTTGTAATGAAACCGTGTATTGGCATTTTTAAAAAAGAATTATTCTCAAATTTCAACAATATTCTTATAAAGAAGTTTGAGAACCGTTTCATACGGATTGAAATCGTATCATATTTCTTTCTTTCTTGATGCTGATGTATGTTCATGGAAGATTATAGTCTTTTTTTACTCATCTTTATATTTTGGACTTAATTATAATAATACTATATATATACATATGTGCATATATATAAATGAATTTTTTCTAATAACTTAGTAACAAAACTCACTAAATTTGTCCAAAACACAATAGGATGTAAACTAAAAAAAAACACTTACATCAGTATGCGATAATAAAAAATAGTGCCAGTAGAGTATCATCAGAGTACGGCAGCTTGTTGAATAAAATAAACAATTTGTCTTTAGCTAAATCTAGAGCGACTGAATAATTGTGTGAATGATACGTTCCACTGAGTTATAAAATGCTGTTATTTAATGCGAATATGATTAATGTTACTTAGATTGCTTTTTGTAAAGTTTTTGTTGAATTCCTTTTTCTATTTATGTTTAAACAAATAGATTCAGTTCAATTTAAGATTCTGATATCTATGATGGATGTTTCTATTTTCTTGTTGTATAGTTTGCTTTTTTTTTAAATATCTGCAATGGTTCCTTCTTTTGAACAATCCGTTGCTTTTATCACCTATTATACTCTTGAACAATGGAACTTTTGCAAAAGCACAGGGCTTTTTTCCTTGGTTGGTGATAATGCCTAATTAGGCCTTTATTGCATCATACTACCCTTTTGTGGTTGTTGTTCTCGTTGTTGTACCTGAGCAGATGCTGCAGTATCTTTAATGTGTTTTTCGACCTAAAAGAAAAGATAAGATTTTAACTTGCCGCATATATATGTATATATGTATATATTTCTAATATTATATTAATTAAATAATCTTTTCAATTGTACTCACAACTTTCTTAACATGTTTATATGCACTGGAATCTTCGTTTCCATGCACATTGTCAACTTTATATGGCGGTCTAATGATAACATTATCGAATACAACAATGTTAGCACCGTTCCACGTTACATCTTGTATAGTTTTTGAAATGGCGATAAAAAGTTTTTGTCCATCTGGAGATACTCCGGCCTGCAGAGCCATTACCAGCCTTTTTTTTTCTTCTATCTGATTGCGTACTCGTCTGTTAAGCATTTGTAAATTAAGGCTTTGCGGTGGTTCGCTGGTCGTCGGACTAACTTCTCTTTTAACTTGAACATCGGATACCAAAGATAAATTGACTATGTGTACATCATTCAAAGAAGTTCTACCATTCGAGGCCGGGCATTCTTTAATAATTCTGGTTAAGAAAATATTATTTGTATGAAAATGATTTTTAATGTATATATCGCTGCTTAAATAAACGTGTATCTTTATATAGTAATATAATTACGGTGAAAAAAATATAAAGTATAGAAATACAAGTATCAATATATGAATATTTGAAATAAAACGATTACAAAGGAAGACAAAATAAGAAATATAATAATCATTTGGAAAGAATATCAAATAAGAGCGTTAAAAGTTTTATCGAATTTCGTATTAGAATAATCAGAAACTATGAAATAGATTAAAAAAATTAATCAAGAAATCAGCATGGTTGAATTGGAGATGACGAAACTAACCTGACTTTTTTCTGATAATGTCTCGAGATATATGATAAAGGATGACAATTTCGGCGAACGATCCTAACAATGATTATTTTCTAGCAGATCAATAGGGATGACTTGATAATTATTAATACAAATACATCTCGAGTTATTTACACTCTTATCTGATAGTATTGAAGAGAGTAGACCGAGAGTCGTCTCTCGGTTGATATTCGATCAGTTAATAGAATATAAAAATGATTTTTCAAAAGGATACTCAAGACTAGCATTTTTGTTTGTGGGTCAAATGCCAGCACCTCTCCTTCAATTTCCTTATTATAACAAGTTTTACATGCAACCGTACTTCCAATGCTGAAACAGTCGCTAACGCCGGCCATTTTTCACTATATAATAGAACCGCGAGACTAATCGCCATCTGTTGAAAAAACATTTCTTTTTGAAAATTCCCGCTCTTTTATTTGACTTTGGCGATACGATCTTTTCTCTTTCTTAAGAATATTTTATTTATACTTTTTCTAAACACGTTTCTAATAGCAAAAATAATATTTATTACAAAGTATTATCACGATTTATACATTTCCTTAATTATTTCCAAAAATTAAAAACGATTTAATTGATATCTTCATTTGACACTAGCAGTTTCCGATCGGTTATCTTTTCCTCATTTATTCCAAACTTTTCTTTCGTTCGTGATTCTCCGATTTTATTTCAAATTTTATTGTTGTATTATTGTGTTGTTGTCATTGAAAGACAATAATGAAGATAACTATGATTTCGTCGATGAAGACAACGTATAATGGAAGATAATTCGATGGATTTGATGTAATTAAGAATTTATCTTCATTAGACAATCCAATAGAATTTCGTCAACTTGATTTATGTATTAACATAAATTAAGTTTGACTATTATGCCTGATTAATTAATCCTCACAATAAAAGTTATCAAATTTTTCTATTGACGTATGATTTTATTAAATTATGCATTTTCTTTTTTTTTTTTTTATATATATATATATATACGCGAATTTTAAGTTTAATTTAATAATTGCAGATATGAAATAATCTCTGTCGGTAAAAAAGATTTAGTCAAAATTTGTAAATTAATATGAAACAAGATGGCGTAGTTAAATCGTTTTATCATATGATACGTATTATTCATCGAACGACATTTAATTTGAAACAGAGATGCAAGTTCACGCAAAAATATATTTGTATGGATCTCTACGGGATCAAGCTTATGAAAATATTTATGATAAAGTTTGAGATAGAAGAAAGATCACAGACATTCAAATACTATAGGCAAAGTTTTCTTACGCTGTTAAAGTGAGTCGTAACAAAATATCTTCCTCTTGTTTACGATGGTCGTAAATAAAGTTAGTTAAACATTAATTTGTCATGTTTAAACACGAGCCAAATATAAACTCGTCAGAATTCGAAAAGGGTTTTTCGAGTAGGCGTGTTCTTTCATAATTACCACGAAATTACACCTACAACAGGTTGATGTTTTATCTCCGTTTTCGAGATATTTTATGTCACCTTAAAATTGATGTTAAAATTATCACATAATTCCTCATATACTCAATTTGCTATTATTTAGATGTTGCTTCTACACCAATTAAATTATCGTTCATGTTCTTGTAATAGGTAACTCATTTATTAAAATAAGTTACAACTTTTCACGTGATTTTTATTCGATTATATCGAAAGAATCCTTGGGTACGAAATTCTTCCTTTCAACGAAATAATTATATAATTTAGCATCAAGTATTTTTAATTACACGCGCAATTCTTTCATTTCAATTTTCCTTTAATTTATTTTCTTATTTTTTATTTGATTAGTTTAACGGTGTTTATAATTAGCCTCGGGATAGATTTGATTAAAATTCATTCTAACGAAATAATTCATTACTTTAGTATCGATTAAATTAGATACTTGCAATTCTTTTTCATTTTAATTTTTCTAGAATTTGCTTTATTATTTTGCATTAGATTAATTTAAACATTATTTATAATTTGTCTCCCTAAATTAGGTTTTATAAAGTTCGAATAAATAAGTTAAGTATACACGTGTAAGTTAACTTCGTAAATTTTCTCTATGCTTGTCTTTCGCAACCGTAGTAACATACATAAAGGTTTTGTTTGTTAATAAATAAGGTTTATGTGGATTAAATTGTCAGGATAACAGACGTTTCGGGTAGCTTATTTTAATTAAAGGGAAAAAGAAGCTTCCTATTAAATCTAATAGTATGTCACGAGCATATATTGTAAGAGGGTCATGTTAACATGATAAAGAATTGAAAAATGTTCTTTCGTGAAATACGATATGTTTTTTCTCGTTTACTCTTCATCCACGATTTATATGAAAATCGAAGATATTTTTATTATTCGATAAATTTCTACAATGAATAATATGTTTCGTTTTCTTTCTAAAGATTATCAAAATACGCGAGAGATACGCGTAGGAAAATAAAAGAAAAACAAAAATTATTATTATTTGTTTGATACGCGATAGAAAGATAAAAAAAAAAATTATTATTATTATTAAACAATGTGAAATAAATGTGACTAATTATTATTATTTAAACTAGTTATTTTTTAGTAGAAAAGATCTCGGTGATTTTCGGCTCTTTCCGGACGCAGTCGAGCGTATTCGACTTGGCGGCTTCTTCTTCGGTCGCATGGCTCGATTCAGTTTCAGTTTATAGATACCGTTTCATTGAGACACATCGCGGTGGTCCATCGTCGAGGACAGGTTCTTTTGAATTAAGATTTAAAAAAAAAATAAAAAAAAAAAAACAAAAAAAAACAAACCATTAAAATTAACAAAAGAAGTGTACGAAACTTGTCGTTTAAAAAGAAGAAAAAGGAAAAGCTCCGGTGTATGTGATATAACAGTGTGAATTTTTTTCTTTTGCATTTTTTCTCTTATTTTCCGTTTTTTTTTTTTTCTTTTTCTTTAATTCGTCGATGGAATTTACGCGAAATCGATCAAACTTTCTTGGACAGAGAAGTAGAATTAAAAAAAAAAAATAATGTATTTATAGATATAATATATATATATATATTATTAGAAAAATATATACGAGAATTTAATTGGATGAGAAATTTAGACAGAGTGTGTAGGGGTTGCGTACAATTTTTAAGATGAGTTTTTTTTTTTTTTTACTTATCGATATAATTCGTCGGATAAATAATTCAAAGTCCGATTAGGTTTACAATCATCACGCGTAGATGATTATTTTTTGTATATATTTAATTTTTTCTTTCCACCAAAGTTCGCGTAGATTTATACGATAATTATTCTTTTCGTTTGGAATATGTATTTCTTTTTTTTTTTTTTTTACCGAGGTAAATTTTAGCATCATATAAAAGTTTTGAAAGATCTTAAATTAAATGGACAAAATTGGTCGCGCAAATTTTCATGAATTTTTGAAATACGACAGGAAAGATTTACTTTTAATTTAGAAATGAGAAATGTCTGCGTTACGTTGAACTTTAATATTTAGTTTTTTTAAGAAAATTACATAGTAAAATATCATCTCTCTCTCTCTCTCTCTCTCTCTTTCTCTCTCTCTCTCTCTTTCTTTTTCACTTTCATTTGTTAAGTATATTTAAAACAATAATATAACTAAGATTATATTTTTCGTGCACGCGCGTGAAATAGAATTTTATTAGAAGAGAATAAAACAAATGTCGTGCATCAAGAGTACAAGAATGGGTTGAAAAGTCTTGATCCTCGATAAAAAACACAAAAAAAAAAAAGAATTCGTATATTTTTATTTTTTAAATAAAAGCAAGTATATAATCGAAAAAAAAAACAAACAAATAATTGTTACTACGTTAAGAGTTTAAAACTTTTCAACTGTGTATCATTCATTGGAAGAAATAAAAATTAGAGATAACGAATAAAATTAACTATAAGAAGAATTACCGTATTGATTATTGATGCAATTTTCATGAGTTTTTTTAATTTTTTTTTTGTTTTTTTTTTTGTTGAAAAGAAGGAACGAATAGAAATAGAAAATATATCGCAGATTTTGTCAAGCGAAAGAAAACCAATGGTATATAACAAAGTATACGTCTAAATGTACATCGTGCTTTTCCATTCGTAAACGAGAAAAAAAGAATTTTCCTCTCAATCGCGCAGAGCATTTAAAAAAGAGAACAAGGGAGGATGAATGGGATTCGTTTTATTTATAATTGCGTGTGTTTTTTTTTTTATTTTCTGCTGTGGGAGATATACTGAAAAGAAATCTCGAGTCTCGTTATAATGTTTTACGAAACGTTGTTCAAAATATGTACACGAATTTACGCGGATGGGATGAAAAGATCCCCCTAGGGGGATAAGATGTTATAAACTATATCGAGTTTTATTATTGAAGTTCATTTAATTGAGTTGTATTGAGTTAGATAATAAAACATAAAGTATACCAAAAACAAAAAGAATTAAAAAAAAACACACAAAATTTTGTTGAATAACAACGAGCAGGATTGTTTTTTTTTTTGTTGGGGAAATTTAAACGAAATATAAACGAAGAAAACAAAATTACAAACGCAACGTTATGGTATTTTTTTTTATGTTGTTTTTTTTTTTTTAGCGCAATAGCAATAAAATTCAAATATAATAAAAATAATAAAATATTTAGATTAGTTCTTGAAATGATTTTACGATTACATGAAAAAATTTGATATGTGACACGACACGTAACATTGTTCTTCTTTTTATTTTTATACTGACATGATTTTTAGAAAAAAAATGTTTTATTTTGCATGGTATATACTCGTCTTATGGTTTCGAAAAAGAAATTCCGAAATACATTTTTCTAAGGTTTCCTATAACGTCCTCATAGGATTTCATTTCTATAGAAAAGAAGAAGAAAGAAAAGAATAATTCAATAAAAAAAAAAAAAAAATGTATAAAAGTAATTTTTGTTACATATCAGATTTTTACGTACTACGGATCTTTATAGTTAATATTAAAAAAAAAAAAAAGTATGTACACGCGATGCCATATATTGCTAAAAATAAAAATATATAATTAAACAAAGAAAACATTTTATATAAAAATTAAAGAATATTTCATTTCGATAAAACACAAATCTTTGGGACACATACTTTCATATAAATGATTACACCGATTCAGTGGATATTTCGAAAAAGTTCGTTTTCATATAATTGAACAAAAATTGAAAGATAACATTTTCCAAAATATTCTTCTATTTCGCTAACCAATGATCAAACAAAACACGCGTATCGAACAAAAATCGTCGAACAAAAATAAAAACAAGAAAAAAAAACAAGAAAAAAATTACAAAATTATTTCGTTCAATCGAATATTTTGTTAGAAGTAGCACAAGGTTGTGACAGAATTTAGTTTAAGTTTATCGGTGCGATTCGATTCTCCAATTCGTCGAACAAAGGACGATGTGATGCTCGAAATTAATCGCGCGAACGCAGCTTCCTACTCTCTCTCCTCTTGGTTGGTGTTGTATTGATCGGAAATATGTATCTATCCTATCGTTTCTACAGCTATTTCACCAAAGACCTAGACTACTTTAGATACCTATGATCGATTAAGGTTGTCGATTACTTTGTTACGTTCAACTGAACTAGTTATGCGAGCACACGTTCAACTTCATTCGATACGTTCTAATTGTACACACACACACATACACACACGTGCGCATACAGAACGTTTGAAAATGGGATGAGGTTGCTTAATTCATAGATCGTAAAAAACAAAATTACGCGTATAAAATGTGTGATTGTTTATTTTTTTATTTATTTATTTATACTCCCCGTCCCTTTTTCGGGTTTGGTGGGCTTCCGATACAATTTCCTTTTTTACAAAAATTTCAAACAAACAACTATATTATATATTCTATCTCTCAATACAATTAAAAAACTTTAAAAATAAAACTGAAACTAAAACTAATTTTTGTATGTGTGATTTTATATATATATATATATATATGTATATATAAACAAAAAATTATTTCTACTTTTCTTCTCTAATTTTTATTAAACATTGATTTCATTTATTTCGATGAAAAAAGTTCGCGAAATATATCAACACGCTTTGATATTAAATTAACGAGTCTTTTCATAATTCGCGTGATTGAAATTCATCGATGTTGATAATTCGGTGGGAGGGGGGAAGGGGCTGGGGTTCGAATAAAACTATTGTTTTCAAATGAGTACCAAAAATTCACATTTAATTACGCGTTTGTAAGTTTCAACGTATTTGATTGAACAGATTGATATGAGTAAATTAAATGAACTTAATGTGTGATATATGTATACATTTATAAAAATATACAATTTTGATAATAAATTAAGTTTAAAGATCTCGTTTCCATTCGATCTTGATCGCTTCCGGTTACGACGTATACAGTAGTCGTTTGCACGTATAGTGATTACAGAAATCGGTGGATGCTATGTCTGGATACCCCATAAATAGGATCGTATATAGACTTACCTCATATCAGGGACGTGTTACCTGTTTGCGGTTATAAATCACTGCTTTGTTTGTACATAGATCGTTGCTATAGGTTCAAGCATATCGATGATGAAATTCGAGTAAAAGATGAGAAAATTGTCCAGGGTGTATGATGTGCAACACGTATATATGTTTGTGTGTATATTCATATTTATACGATGAAAGAAGATTACGTTTGATATTTTTTTTTTGTTCCTTTTCTATCATTTTCATTCGAATTATTATTATTTCATTGAAATCAAATATGAATAACGTAACGAAATTTATATTTATAAAATATAAAGGGATAATTTTTATTTAATCAAATAAATTTATATATATATATAAATATAAATATAATCCTCTTAAAAAAAAAAAACAAACACAAATTTAATTATTATTATTAATATAAATATAAAAGTGAATTATTTTAAAAAAAAGAGTAAATTTTGATACGACACGTAATTTATATTTGTCATATATAAATTATAAAATGATNAAATTTTGATACGACACGTAATTTATATTTGTCATATATAAATTATAAAATGATATATTTGAATTAATATTTATTTAATATTATATACACATTTATGCTCTTTCTCTCTCTCTCTCTCTCTCTCTCTCTCTCTCTCTCTTGTGTTAGTTTAAAATATAATTTACATTTGGCAAATATTATTTATTGAATAACGAAAATAAATTAATTCATTTTGTAAGGAAATAAATGAAAATAAATATATAATTTATAAGTTGCATCAAAATTGTAAATATGGTTGATTAATTGAATTTACTTTGAAAAAGTATAAAAATGATAAACATATTGAAAAAAAGTTTAAGAATGCACGCGTGCGTGTCTGTATGCGTGCGTACGTGTGTGGGTTAATCCAAAATCGTGAACGGTTTCCATCACCGATAGTAATTTTCGCTATGAACATTTTGACAGTGCATATGTTTACAAAGGTGCACGGTCATCTGTGAGTATCCTATAAATACAAAGTTATAGCTGGCACGTGTTACTTGTTTAGGAATATAAATCACGATGGCGCATTATCCATGCCTCGTCTTGTCATGATTATCGAACAGGAAGTTCGAACAAGAAGAAGAAGAAGAAGAAGAAGAAGAAGAAATCGATGAAATTTCATGAGTAAATTTCATTGAAGTTTTCCTTGTTTTTTTCTTCCTCTTCTTCTTTTTCAACGTTCGTCAAATTTTTATTCATAATTTAAAACGTTCCTCGTTTACCAAAATGAAAAAAAAGAAAAAATGCAAAAAATATCGTCGTTAGCAAGATAGGGTAAAGTTTCCTTCCTTCCATCATTTGGGTTGTACCGATGTTTTAAAAGGTGAATTTTTCAATGGGTTGCTTTATTCCTGTTGGTAAATTCTATGCTATTTGTTTATTTTCTGTGTTGCTACGAGCATCGTACGACTGGATTGAAAGAGATGAATGCACTTCGTCGTACTTAGATAGTATGAATCCTACGTGTAAATTGTGCGTATATACATACACACGTTTGTTATATGGTTCGTATATATATGTATATAGAATGTATCGAACGGTTAGGAACAAAAATATTTAACAAATAAATGATAAAAGAATCTTATGCAAAAGGGGGACAACATTTGTACAATTTTTAATTTATTAAACGTGTATACTAATTTTTGATCTAGGTTGGAGAGAGAGAGAGAGAGAGAGAGAGAGAGAGAGAGAAAGAGTGTTTGGGGGTTAAAACTAAATTAAAGATAATATCATTTTCTTTATTAGGACACCATGTTCATTTTATAATACAGAAAAAGAACACTGATATGGGATCGTTCATTTTTTTTTCTTCTTCTATTTAATCCGTTAATATTTTATAACAAAATTATCTTTTATTTTCGTTGAATAAACAAAAATACACCCGTTATAACACCGAACAAAAACAACCACCCACCCCATCCCATCACCCGTCGCAATCACAAAACCATCGGTTATAAATAAATTTAACTCATCGTTTTTCCTCACCTTTCTTCGAATCGTGTGATTAGAATTCTAACGTTTCTAGAACATTTACCGTACAAATATTTGTACGATAAGGCTTATAGTATTGTCAATGTGAGATTCGCTAAAGCCAATAAACTTGTAAAAGTAACAAGTAAAAAAAGCAAACTAGCGGCATTATGCATTTCGTTTCCGTTTAAAATTACGCCATCTTGAGATTAAGATGAAAAGAGAAAGAGAAAGATAGAAAGATAGAAAGAGAGGGGGGGGGGGTAAAGGGGGAGTGGAAGAGGAAAGAGAAGACGGGCTAAATGCCAATTGGTTGAGACTCTGACAGAAATTTCGATGACAGAGATCACACTCGATCAAAAATAGCGACTTCTTTTTATTACTCTCGAGTACAAAAAACAATTTATTATATATTTTATTATATATATTTATATTTCTCGTGTATAATGGTTTTTTTTTTGTTTTTTGTTTTTTTTTTTTTTGTTTAAATTCAAACGAACATTATA
>NW_014569849.1:96054-106342 GCF_001313835.1 Polistes canadensis
TTTATTTAAATAGAATTATTATAAAGAGAGTTTTAGGGTTATTATATTTTATTTCACAGATTAGATTATAACCAAGAGAAAGAGTGAGAAAAGAAATCTGTTGAAAATTGTTAGAATTAAGATTGAATGTAATTATGATATTATAGGATATTACACAAAGTTCATCCAATAAAGGTGTTCTCAGGTATTTGTAATCTCCAATTACGAAGATCATTTGACGTTTTTTCTTTTTTTTCTTTTTTATTCTCCAATATTCTTATTACTTAATGACTTACATTAATTTATTTTTCGTTATACGCAATTATAATACGAGGTTAATTCTCAACGATATAATTACTCGTAATAATTCTTTCTTAAAATGATTTCATTTTTGAAATGATCATTTTGTGATACTATTTAAATGAAAATTTGAAATACTCAAATGTAGTAGATTGATCTACTCGAAGGAAATCGTTACTAGATCGAAAAAAAATAAATTCATTTTGATGATTTTCGAAAGAGATGTTTCATACACTCGAAGTCAGATAATTTTAGATCAGGCTAACTCGGCTATTGGATTTACTATGTTGGTCACTTGACTTTGAAGATGTGATTCTCTCTCGAAGCTATCCGACTATCTCGATAAACTTTTTTTTACTTTTTTTTTTTTTTCTGTTTTTTTTTCCCTTTTACTTCTTCTTCTTCTTCTTCTTCTTCCTCTTATTTTATTTCTATTTTTTCTTTTGCCACTTTTAAAATATAAGAAAAAGAAAAGTTAAGGGTAAAAGGAGCAGAAGAAATAGTAGAAAATCACAATTGATATCGAAAACTTTTTAACCTAGGGAATTCGTAGAAAGAATTATTTTCAAGGAGTGTACGATCGATGCTAATTTATATTATATTTATTTATTTCTTTTTTCTTTTTTAGCTGTCACTGTGTTACTACTGTTCTTGATGAAAACTTACAAAAGTTTTCTATTATTATTATTATTATTATTATTGAGTTTTATTAAAGTATTGTATTATCTCATTGAAAAAGTTATATTTCTATGTTTATTAAAAAAAATACTACGATATAATATTGTGTCTTTACTTGATTTATTTCTTTAATATTGATATCATATTTCAAAAATAATTGTTAAATCAATATAATATACAATATAAAATTTCAATTTTGATATGAATTATTTTTACCAACATATAAATTCCTATTAAAAATAATTTTTATTACACAAAGAAACGATTGATGATATTTTTCTTTTATATATTTTTCTGACTGAAAGCATTATACGAGTTTATTATTATTATTATTATTATTACGTGAAACTATTTTTATCCTTTTTTTTATTTAAAAAAAATACTACCAACATCATATTTCTCGTTGTTTAATTTAGTTGTTGATACATATCACATTTCAATTAATCGTTACACGTTAGAATATCCTGCTACGATTCAAACAGAAATCTACTTCCACTTTTCCATACTTGATCGCATACTTACCAAGATAATATGCATTTATGCATCTATATATAAATGTACATACACACACCCACACAAATATATATAAGTAGTTGTATAGGGTGGCTTAAAAATTGTTTGCTAGACAATTTAAAAATACAATAAATATTTCATTTATTAAATATTCACAATTTATTCTATGACAAAAATGATAAATATATTTCTTGCAAATGATTTATTAATTTATTTTGTCTCTGAATTTTAAATCTATCAAGTGGTTCTCTTTCTAAAACTGTATTCTATTACCTGTCGTAATGGTTTAGTGATTTTTGGGCCACCCAGTGTTGCATATGAATCCACCAAACCGATTTCAATATCGCATTGATATACATGCATAGATATCATTACGGAAACGCGAAGCATTTCTGCAAAAGCAAATCTGTCCGAGTTACACGAGTCAGAAAGAGAGAGAGAGAGAGAGAGAGAGAGAGAGAGAGAGTATTCAAGGGGTTAAAGCTGAACCTATGAGTCTCTCTCATCCATTATGTTCTCGAGATGGATTTTCTAGGATGCTTAGAAGAGATCACTCGTTAAAAGATTGTTTTATGGTAATGCTAGCTACCATTCTTATTCCCAAAACGTTCATATTTAATTTATTCCGAAAAGAAATCTATCGATTGATTATCGATGACCTACGCGTTATCGTTAAATATAATACGTGTCCACCATTTTTTATTTCTCTCTCTTTCTCTCTATTTCTATTTGAATAAAATTTTAATTTATCAATATAAATTTATGATCAAGTATTGTTATTTGCTTTTGCGTGAAAAATATGAATATTATCATAGTTAATCGTGTATTTACAATCGATGAGATTTTTATGATGCAAATATGAAAGAGTATACGAGTGAGGGAAGGGAGAGGGGAGAGGGGAGGGTGGGAGGAGAGGGGTAGGGAAAGAAAGCTGTTTTCAATTTAAACACAGTAGCATTCTCGAAGGGAAATGTAATTTTGTTTGGTATCGAATGAAATAACGTTATTGAATAATTCTTTGGAAACTCGAATTTCTATTTCTTTCTTTTTTTTGGTCACTTTTTCGGTTTTCCAAGCATCGATTTTTCTGTTCCTATTATCATTTTAAATCGCATTACAATGTTTTACACGTTGTTTCGAGAAACAACAATGGTCTACGCGTTACGAGAAAAAAAATGTTTGAAAAGTTTTTACTCGATTAACAATATTGAATTGAACAATAAGTGAAATAAGAAGGGGGTAGAAGGGGGGGGTATATTCGATTCGAATGGAACAAATGTTTTACATAATGCAACGAAATGTAAGAAAAAATTTTTCGAAATATTTTGAATCTCGGATTAAAATCGAGAGAAAAAGAGAGAGAGAGATTTTTTTTTCATTGAAGTTGTTGCCAACTTCTTCTTCTTTTTCTTTTCTTTTTTTTTTCAGTCTATTCCAAATGCACCCTCGTTCCAATTATCGTCATTATCGCGATTTTGTATCTCTGCTTTTTGTTTTCTTCTTTCTTTCTTTCTTTCTTTCTTTTTTTTGCTTTACTTTTTTCACCCCTTCCTTTCTATTTTTTTTTCTTCTTCTTCTTCTTCTTCTATCTATCTTTCTTTCATTTTTTTTTTTTCCTTATTTCGAGGATTCTCACGACCGGAACGCAGTTACCCTCGATGCGAAGTCGCGTTCCCATTATTTTTCTTCTCCCCTCTTCTTCTTCTTCTTCGTTTTCTTTTTTTTTCTTTTCTTTCGACTTTCAACCCTCTGTAACTTTCGAGTCATACGTTTAGATATTTACGCGTGTATTTGTTTTTTTGGGGAGAGGTTTCGTTACAATTTTGCTTTTGTTTCTTTTTTATTCTAAATATGTGTACACATTTTTCTAATGTTTAATATAAGTTTTCATTTATGTTAGATCAATTTTTTATATGGGGGAATATTATATGAATTTTTAATAAATATTTAAATGCACGTTATATATATAATATAAAATATAAAATTTGTGATCAATGTAAATGCAATTTCACCGTACATATAAATTCTATAAATTTGATCATTTTTATTCTAATGATTGTGACAACAAAAAGTAAAATATAAGATCGAAAGAAATTATATTTCAAAATTAACAATTACGCTTATTTTTGTGTTTTTATTTCTAGAGATTGATTACAATTCGATTATTGTAAAAATTCAAATTGAAATATATATATACCGGTTCATGGATTCGATGAACATTTTATATTTAAATAAAAAACCAATGAACGTGAAACTTTAATAAAATCTATCGATTGTGAATTTAAAACAAAAGTGCATGACGGATAATGGGGATGAACTTTACGTTAGGTGATTTGGATTTTCTAAGTTTTCAATTGTGTCGCTGCTGATGTTAAATGAGAAATTAGAAAACTATTACGTTTGTTCGTTCGTTTGTTCGTTCGTTCGTTGATCTAATTTACTTTTGGAAGTTTCGTGAATAGTGAAAATCGATCGTTATGACGTTCAATGCGACAAATGGAACAATCAAGTTTCCCGATTATGATATGAACGAGTCCTTCACCAAATTCAGATGGAAGGAGCTTGCGCCTGTTCTCGTTGTCTATTCGTTGACCTTTTTTCTTGGATTAATAGGTAAGCGTTAATTAAAAATCAAATCTTTTTGATAAATCCTTAAGAAAATTTTAATTAAAATATTCATTATTTTAAGATCAAATATAAAAAACAAAAAAAAGAAAAAATAAACGTCTTGTTTTTTTGTATCTCTTACATTTGAAGAAGAAGAAGAAGAAAAAAAAAATAGTAAAGAATTAAAGAAGACAAAATTATCCGATAAGAAAAATGAAATTCTATAACAGCATATACAAATCAACTGTGCAAAGTTAAATTTTCCGAATGAAAAGTACACTTTCATTTGGTTACTTTTTTAATTACGAATCATATATACCTATAAAGTTCATTCATACGCTCCATTATATTTTTCTAAGTTAATGAGAACATTTATATTGCGTTAATGAACAAAATAAAAGAAGACAAAGAAAAATTTAGTTAAGATGCATTTTGGTTTTTAGCATTCGTAGAAATGGTTGCATATGCATTTTGAAAAGAATTTATTTCTTTATTTATGTTAACAAATGACCATTTTTGTGAGTATCCTAAATCGTAGAGTTTTAAAGAAAATATATTTATTTCTTCAATTATATTATTATTATTAGACAATTTTGATTAATCGAATTCAAATAGAAGAGATTCGTCATTAAGTCATAATTATTAATAATATACTGTTAATAAATACAATATTATATAAGCTAATTTCTCAACGATTAAATATATAATATCCGATCATAAATAATTGTTATTTATACTCTCGAATAAATAGACTAATTTATTATGACATTTTCATACTCAATGTGATGTTAACAATGAACTTCGGTATTTCGTGCACGTTTTACCGATGACGACGTTTCTACGTTGTATCGATATTTTCATTGAACTCAACACAACGTATAGAAACGTATAGTAATAGTAGTAATAGTAATGGTATTAATAGTTAGAATGGAAACCATTAAATCTGTCATTTCGCATGAATTCAAATTCGCAGTTAGAAATTCCTCTCTTAAATATCAATAAGATTATCGTATAATAATAATAATAATAATATTAATAACAATTTAATAACAAAGTTATTTTTATTATCTAGGAAACGTAGTCATCATTGCATCAACACTTTGTCCAAGACTTCGACCATTACCTTCAACCCCAACCAACGTTTTTCTTGGTGGTTTGGCTACAGCTGATCTTCTTTTGATCATTTTTTGTATACCTGTCAAGGTAAATTAAATGATAATATATAATAATACGTATCTGCTGATAGAGAGAGAGAGAGAGAGGGAGAGAGTGGGTTGAAAAGTAATTTTCAGTATACTTCGAAAAATCAACGTGAATTTCATCGTGAAATAATTTTATAAATATTAAGCTTTTACACAACTTTTCTCTCTCAATTCACGTTCGTGTCTGTCTGTGTGTGTACAATACCTACATTAACTTTCTAAAGGTAATCAATTTTATTCAATATTAACTAATTTGAAAAGTTTCTTAATTTTTTGTTTGTTTTGTTTTTTATAATAAAAATTTTATACACCCGCGTTATTTCACGTCAATTTAATTCTTCGTAATTCGTTACAAAACTTGTTAGGAAAAAAAATTCGAAAACTTTTTCCCACTATTAATTTTGATATAATAAAATTATTTTGTTATAAACAAAATTAATATTATTTTTTCTTATTGTTATAATTATATGTTAGAGAGAAAAGAAAGAGAAGAGGGTTATTGATAATTAGTAGTTCATTAATTAAGTTTCGTTTTCAAATAGCATTATGTTAGTTATCTAATTTCGTAAGCACAAGTAGTATTATTTCTCTCTAGGAGTATAACTCGCGTGAATATTTGTACGATATTCGAGTATGAGTATATTATTAAATTTAACAAGACACGCACTTATGCGATTCCGCTACCAAGGCACACATTTATGTTTACAGGATTTAATTATATCGAAAAATCCAACTAACGTGTGTCTGTCAAGATTAACCTAATTTTTAAAAATATTTCCCTTTTTTTTTTTTTAATTTTTTTTTCAAACTTGTTTTCTATATATATATATATATGAGAAAAAAAAGAAACACTTTTTTTTGAACGGATTTTATTTTTATTATCTCTTATTCTTTATTATTTATTGTCACGATTATTTTTCAATCATTTAATGTTAGAATTAATGTGAATGAAAATAAAAATAAAATCGAATTCTGCCAAGTTTCTAAAATTACTCACACATTTGAGAATCGTTTTCACGTGTGTATACGTGTACGCCCACGAATGAAAATTTGTATATATATATATATATTGCTATAACTTTTCATCTACCTACCTACCTACGTACGTGTATCGTTGGAAGTATTTGTTTCAAATTCACGACTATTTGTCTTTCTTTCTTTTTTTCTTCTTTTTTTTTCGTAAACTTTCTTCAATGCTCATCACATTGGAACTCCTATGAAACAGCTATTCCGTTTTCGTTTTGATGTTACCATGAAAGCTCCTATTTGGTTGAACAAGTTAAATGAAGTTGTACAAAGTTCGTCGAAGAAAGTGTTAACTCCGTGATACTCGTATTAGGATACACTTACATTATTCTTGCATACATACACATACTCATATGCAGCCACACATATATATATATATATATATATATATATTTCATTTTTCAAGTAAAATATATTTTTCAAGTGAACCAAACAAATTGTCCAATTATGTACATTGAACATGTATGTTCACAATGAGTTTATTAAACAAAAAATTGTTTATTTAATTCGTCCAATTTGTTACGAAGATCAACGGTGTTGGTTTTTGACACAAATCGCTATTAATAAAAATGTTAAAAATGAATAAGAAAAAAAAAAAATTAATTCAACCTCATTATTATTTATGATCACTGTTAACCATGAAATTATTTTTTTTTTATCACGTATTGTTACTTACATAAAAAAGTATAAACTTTAAATATTACTCTTCATCTAAAAAGAAAATAATTAAATAAATAAATAAATAAGAAGAAGAAGAAAAGTATAAAAAATAAATAATTTGCGAAATGATTTTATCATGTTAAAAGTAAAAATAAACAAAACACAAAAGTTTAACATAAGAGTATGAAATTTTCAATGGTAGGTTTATTATCTTTCAAGATTATTTCAATATCTAACAACTTCTAACGGGAAAGGGGATGACGTAAAGAAAGAGAGGGTGTGAAGTAAGTCATTACGACGCGTATTCGACATTTTTTTGTCTTCTCCCCTGTTTTCTCCATTGTCGTTTAGAAGTATCTCAGAGGGTGCCAAGAACGTGTACAAGACGCGGTGAATTACGTTTCCGTAAAAGGGGGTCTTTTGATTTATATAGAGGAAGCAAAGGAACTTATACATCAACTGTTATCCCTTCCTTCGTCACCCTTTTCCAACACCCTTCCTCATTTTACAAATCACTTTCAATATATTTTCATTAGTTTTTAACGATGATTCCTCTTGTCAATAATTTACACACACACACACATGTTCACATTCAATTTATTATTATTCAATATATTTCATAATTTATTAATAATATTAATTAATTAAACGCGTCACTTGAACAAAATTATTTGTGTTTATTTCCTATTATTATTACGAATAAAATTATATATCTTAATTAAAATAAACCTTTTGTGTATGTGTCTGTGTGTGTGTTTGTGTGATTGTGTAATACTTTATGATTTATTCGAATGAATATAAATAAAAGGTTAAAAAGTATGTCATCGAATGGTGAGATATCATTGATCGATCCTATAATATACTTCGATTAACCTATCGATCATTTATCAAAGAAAACTTTATTTAACCCTTTCAACGTGATATGATTTTTTTGATATCGTTTCTAATGGAAAATATCGATTACCATAGGATATGTGTTTGAATAGCCTTGACGGTTATGATAACTGGTTTTAACAAACTTATTTGGATACTATACCGATATGTATTTTATTGAAATTCAGACACAATAATATTGTCTATATTATAGTAACCCCCACCCCCACCCCCTTCCCACATTATCCAACACCTCTCCGCTGTTTAGCGTTAAAAATTATTTTTTCAACTATCAATTAGAATGTGGAAAATATTCGTCGATAATAAAATCGAATTTTTATTTTTCATGGAATATTATAATAATAATAATATAATGAAATATATGATAAAAGATTGATGAAAGAATGAAATCAAAAATTGAAGAAAAAAAGTATCACTCACATTCCCTCTTATTTTTTTTTTTTAAAACTATTTGTTCTTTTTATTTTTCTCATGAATGCCATTAATTCATCCTTCGAAGGCATCACACGTTATGACGGTGGTGACGGTATTTCAATTATTCGCTTCTCGCTTCGAATATATTTTCTTCTTGTATCTATCCTTGACAGAGTTATAAACCGTGTAATGCGATCCATCTTTTCCTATTTCTTTCTCCTTTTTTTCTCAGAGTCAGTAAAAGAGAAAAAGAGAGAGAGAGAGAGAGAAGAAATATTACCTATTTTAAAATTAGATTTTGTTAGAAATGTATACCTATGTATATGTATATGTATATATATATATATATATGTTAACGTTAAACTGGAAATCAGTCATTGCTAGTAATTCCTCGGTATTGTTATATATGCAAAGCGCAAAATATCAGAGATTGCAATGCTATAAATTGTGCATCTTTGCAATTTCTTTGAAAAGTTTTGGTTAATATTTTTTATACTAGAAGTGAATAGATTTTAATGAAACTTATATTAAATTAAAGTACACTCTTTTGTCTACACGTAGAATACTATATTGAGTTATAAATTTCGCATGTAAACTTCATAAAATGTCAGAGAATGCAATGCTGCAAATTGTGCATCTTTGCAATTTCTTTGAAAAGTATTGGTAAATATTTTTTATGCTAAAAGTAAATAGATTTTAATGAAACTTATATTAAATTAAAGTAAACTCTTTTATTAAAATAAAAATTAAATAATATTCAAAAAGCACGTTAATAGGTATATAATGTTTAAAAAAATATGTATATGGGTTGACACAATCTGAAATATAATTAGAGTGTATTAGAATATTAAAAAAAATTGTTAATTAATCGAAAAAATGTCTATTGTTGTTAAAAAGCTTGGAATATATGATCTATGTACTGTTCTCTTCGAAATCTACCGTTGAAATGAGCCTTTGTCTTCTATGTAATTACTTTTATTAAATATTGTTTATATGACTTTCCGAATGTTGCGCATGTGTATAAAATCAATAATTCACCTAATCAATAAAATTTAAGATTATAACGTTCTCATTTTAGTATTCTTTTAATTATTATTTAATTGTTTCAACAAATATCTTATTTTTTTAATGTTCTGCGCAGTGATGACTCCGAGGGAAGGGGAAGGAGGGGAGGATAAAATTTTCATCTAATGAAACATAAAATAAAAATTAAATAATATATTGAAACTACGTTAATAGAGGTGTATGTAATATTTAAAACAATATATACCTATAAGTTTAAACAATCTCTTGAATATAAGTAAAAAATGCGTTAGAATAATTAAATAATTGTTAATTAATCGAAAAAAATGTATATTGTAATTTAGAAGTACTGAATATATGTTCGGAGTACAGTCGTCTTTCTTTGAAATTCGCTTTCAAACTGGCTTGTTTTCCTTTATGAAAGTTCTTTTATTGAATCTCGTTTATATGACTTTCCATAAAAGGAAATATTTATTTATTACGAATATTACTTTTTGTTATACGTATATAGCCTTCGGAAAGTCATATAAACAACATTGAATAAAAAAACTTTCACAGAAGATAAAGTTTCAATTTAACGGTGGATTTCAAGAAATAAGGTGTGTGTTGAACATATATTCCGTATTGTTAAACAACAATATACATTTTTTACGATTAATTAACATTTATTTGAATACTCTAGTATACCCATACTTATATTACAGGAAAAAGTTACCCTTGATGTCATCACTGCGCAGGGGAATGTTTAAATAATTACATAAAAATGAAAAAAAAAAATGCTAAAATTAGAATCTTATAATCTTAAATGTAACAGAAGTACTTTAACAGAGAATTCAGAATAACTCAGTTCAACGGTGGATTTCAAAGGTACATCGAAAAATAAATTAAAGTTTTTAGATTACAATATTACATTTTTTTTCGATGAATTAACAATTGTTTATCCTACACCTCGTTGTTTTTATATTTGATTTGATATTATTTTAATATAATAT
>NW_014569849.1:106557-115365 GCF_001313835.1 Polistes canadensis
AAACTTATTTATAAATTAATATTATTATTTAAGATATATAATATCTTAGACACACACACACACACACACAGATACATTCTAACATGGATTTTGTTTCGTTATATAATAAAATATATGTAATATGAAATAGTATGACCAATCATTTCGATTAGTATACATTGATGGATGACCCATTTGAAAAAAAAAGAAAATAAAAACCGTGTGTTTTTGATTTCAGAGAAATGGTAAAAAAAAAAAAATAACCTCGGATTTGAAAATGTAGGATATTCGTTATGATAAAAAGATTTATCGTATAAAAATGATTCGAACTCGTAAATGTTGGAATGGTAATAAAAAATACAAGGTCTTTGAATTTGAGCACCACTGCACATAGACACAAGGAAGAAAGATCCTTTACGTTATGTTTTTTATTGAATGATTGGTCGTATTTTGTTAGTCGATGCGTTATCAAGGATATCGTATCGTGAGATAAGGAATTTCTATTAGAAATAGAAGTTATGCTCGTTACTCTAATTTTCTTCAATTATTCTATAATTCTTCTATTGTTAACCATCACTTTTATTTTTCCATTCGATTAACGCATTCTCAACGTTTACTCGGATACCGCAATTACGATCATTTGAAATATAAGAAAAATATTATTAATTAAATTAATTAAATTAATAAATATAATAATTAATTAAATTAAAAAAAAAACAAATGTAATCAAATGATCGAATGAAAGTATCGTGAAAAAATCCATGAACATAGTAGAATGAAAATGATTGGAGATAATGTGTACCATTTCATTGATTTGTACGATTAATTAAATTTGTATAATTATATTTTTAATTTGGTCACACATATATATAAAAAATACGTTTAATTTTGATTTTTATTGAAAATTTTTCTACAAAATTATTATTGTTTATTTTCGTAAAGCATGCTTTGTTATTATAGAATTCGAATATAGGATCATTTTGAGAAGATTTTCATTCGGTAAGGGTATCAAGGATTAAAAAAATTTGCAAAACCACTGTAGATGTATAAAATATAACATTTGATTTAATATCAGTATTTCCACTTTAAATTGCATGTTCTATTCGAAATATACTACTTGATTATAAGATCTCTAATCGTAATACTTGAATCAAATGTCACGTACACGTAATAAACACATATTATATGAATATTAAATACATGTGTATATAGAGATCGATTCGATTAAAAAACAAAAAGTAAAACGATAATGTCATGTGTCATGGGTTAACGTTTAATTGGATAATATCGTTAAGATTAATCAATGATCTTCGCGATAGTTTGCATTCCCATGGTTTGACTATCTTCCACATACGTACATACTGTTCATAACTGATTATGACATTCCAAATTGTATCGTCAATTCCAACATTTCTAATTTACCTATTCCCAATTCCAAATGTTCATAAATGTACAATACATTGTTTGCGTATTTAATCGTTAATTTAGAATACATTTTTGATATTCGTGATATTATAATTTGTTGTTTCCATGTTTATCTTAATCGTTGATAATCGTTATATTTCTTCTACCTGTTGCGTGCGTGTGTATGTTTCGATAAATACGAATCGAATAATCGTTTAATATTGGAATTATTCAATATATAATTTTGTTTGTTTTATTTCTATCAAATTTCTTTTTCTTTTTTTTTAGTTTTATTAAAGAAAAAACAAGAATGAAATAATACATTTTTTAATATCTTTTTTTTGTTTCTTATTTATATTACATTCTCTTTACCATTTTCAAATAATTGTCCGATATATTTTGTGTTTGATAGATTTAATATTTTATTATTTTTATATGACGATAGATTAGAAAAGAATTTCTTAGAATAGTTATGAAAAATCGATTTTCCTATGTAGTTGTCAACGTAACTATTTAATTGAAGTCACTTGTCACTAAGTGGCCGACCATATGCGTGGGTTTACCACTTCGTACAAGTTCACAAGATAATAAAATATTTCATCGTCGTAAATTCTTAACGTCTACTATATAGTGTAAAAGAGAGAAAGACGTATAATGGGTTTTAACGTAATTCAGCTTGAAAAGGAAGTATCCGGTTATCGTACCACGTAGAAATTTCATTTATATCAAAAGGAAAAATATTATTCTCTTTGTCAATGCTATTGTAATATTTTAATTCGCAATATAACATTCTTTTTTGCAAATAAAAATATTTTAATTTTTGAATAAATACGATACTCCCTTTATCTTCTTTTTGTATCACGAATTTGTGATAATTAAAAATGTTACGATTATTAATAATAATAATAAAAAAAAACACAAACGAGAGTATTTAATGTATCGCGAAAATAAAAATGAAATATTTGAGCTTACTTTATATTTTGTCTAAACGATGTTACGAAATTTTGATCTAATAAATTGTAAGATTATCTTTCTCGAACCCCCTATTCAAAAAGAAAGATTTAACTTCTTAATGAATAATTTTCAAGAGGTAGGTAGAGAGTAATTTACCCAACCACTCACTCTTTAGGAAGATAAAATTTTCATCTTATAAAATTTCGCGTAATATTTTACACGAGTTGTTTCGAATCGTTTCGAATGCGAAAAGTTTGGCGATAACATTTTGAAAAAAGGTAACTTACTTTGAAGAAGAATACTATTTTATCCTTTCTTTTTTCCCCCGCCACCCTTTTTATAACAGCGTGATATATTTAAAAAAAAAAAAGGGAAAGTTTTACTCTCGTTGTACTTTCTTTTCTTGACAGAAATTCTTATCTTTTATATATTACAGAAAGAAAAAACCAAAAAGAAAGAAAGTGTTAAGAACTACAGATTTACATTTACGCGAACGTACTTTATTTTCTCGTTAGTTTAGAAAAAAAAAAAAAATAAAATTATAAGAGACATTAAATGTATTTCAAAGATGACGATTGTGTATGTGAATGATTATAAACGTATATCGATATTTTCGTTTATAAGAATTAACGTTAATGACCAATTTCATTATGCTAATGATGAGAGAATAAGAATAAAAATCATATAAATGAATAATACCATTGAACGTTATTTAATGTTAATATTATTCTAGACATTTTGTTAATGCATTTTAAACGAAACATCATTATCGATAAATAAAAATACGAATTATAATAATATGCTGGATATATATATATATATTTTATATTTTAAATATATATATATATATATTTATTTTTTATCCTAATTAAAATGAGATTGAATTGTGAATCTCTGGATTTTCTTTTCTTTATATATATATCTATGTATGTATGCGTGTAAATGTAAATTTATTTAATGTGTTTTATCTATTACATATCTTTAGGAATTTATTGCAAAAACGAGAGAGACAGAGAGACAGAATGAGGAGGAGGAATTTAAAGTGGTTCTCGTAGAATTGCAAACAGGATATGCAATTTTTCTTTTTATTTTTCTTTTTTTCTTTTTTTTTTGTTTTTTCATTCGTTCCCTGATAATCCTAAGTGCGTGTCGCTCATCATATTGACAAATCGATCGATCTATTAGCTTTTTAAGTTCTATCTTTATCCCGTAGGTTGTTTTCCTATGTGATAGAGCAAATGCATTTTCTGTTTCCTTTTTAACATAATATATTTTTCTTTTCTATTTCCGATATATTCGAGTTCAATAATAATAATAACAACAACAACAACAACAACAACAACAATAATAATAATAATAATAATAATAATAATAATGATTGTTACGAAATATATAATTCTTGGTTTAAATTTATTTTATTTGTTTTCCATTGGAAAATTTCTTTTTCTTTTTCTTTTATTCTCTTCGAAGTGTACGCGTTTTCGAAGTTAAAAGTGAAACGGGGTGAGGGTGGGGGTGGGAGGGGTAGAGATTAAAAAAAAATTGTACTTTCGTATTGTCGAAAGGATTTACTCGATAATAAAAATTACGAGGGAAGAATTAAGCGAAATATAAAAAGGGTTAATCACGGTGTATAAAATCGATCGTATCTAAAAAAAATGACCTAGATTCAATCTGGCAGGACCAAATTTTTTTCCTCAAATTTTTATGATACGGTGAATCATTTTTTTTTTTTACGATCGAAGTACTAACGACGACTACGACACGCCCCCTTCGTTTGTCAGCACTTCTTTTCGCAAAACTCGAGATTTTTGTTTGTTTGTTTCGTTTTCGTCATATTAAAAACGGGGAAAAAATACGAAATTGTATATTTGTCTTTTTTTTCTAACAAAGAGAAAGGAAAAAGATTTAAAAAAAAAATATATATAAAATTTCGAGCTTGTGTAATAAAAAGAATTCGTGGAAAATTATAAAAAGAAAAAAAAAAAAGAAAATTCACACGTATTTTGTCATGAAAAAAGAAAAATATTTAATTGCATATATATATTTTTCGATGAAGAGAAAATAAAAGTAAATTTGTTAGATGCAAATTTTGTATTCGCACGTAATGAAGAAATAATTCGAAACTGAATATGCATTAAGTTTCTTTTTATCGATTTACAAATAAATTTTGGATTTATTTGACACAAATTGTATTTCTTTGTATGTGATATATATATATATATATATGTACAAAATAATAATAATAATAATATTTATTAACTCGATAGAAATAATATTAAAAAGCAAGGGGAAACGCATTCGTCAATATTTGCGTATCAAATATTTTCACGAGCATTAATTTTCTATTCACGTACGATCATTTTATATTATAAAAGATATTAACTGAGAATTTGGATTTATGAAACGCGAGTTATGATTTTATTTACATAATATTTTTGGGACGAATATATACGCAACGGTGAACGACACTTTAATCGAATTTAACACACACGTTATTTTTTATCCCGTTTACAAATAAATATATATATTTATTTGATCTAAACGTTCGTGTGTGAAAGTAGAATTAAAAATAAATCAAACAAAAAAAGCGCAAAATAAAAGAAAAGGAAAAGGTACGTTTGAACAAAATTTTTAGTTACGTGTACGTGTGTGTATATACTTTTATATATATATTTATTTAAATATTATATTGATATTTATCGAGAAAAAATTATTTTTTTGTTAAAATAAGAGAAAGAAAAAAGAGGAAGAAAAGAAACTTTATTATTTTGGATCCATCAAAGCGTAGAACACGCTGACTGCTAAAAATACCACTTATACAATATCTTTGTCAACGTCTTCTAAAAACAATTTCTTGGAATGCTTCCAATTGAACAATTTTCGTTCGTTCGAATGAATGTTACAACGACGATGACGAACACAATGGAATGAAAAACCTTTTACCATATAATTACTTTAAGATTCTGATTAATTTATTATTTTCATGTAAAAGTTCATTACTATTTTTCACTTTCTCAGATTTGTTTTAAATTTGATTGGATTATATTCAACAGAAAAATAGAAAATTATTGAATACTAGTACCTAGTACTAGTCGTAGATAATTAAAAAGTTGGTGGAATTTTATAAGTTAATAAAACTTAGTTAATAGTTCGAAAAGAATCTTTTGAATTCTTTAGAGAACATTTCTACGAAAGAGGTGGTTAATTTAATGATAAAAAGAGAAAAGTTATTCTTTTAGTAAAATATTATCTTTCTTATTCTATTTATTTCTTTTCTTTACTTTTAACTATGATCATATAAATCTATATATATTTGTTTTATTCAATATAATAAATATTAAATATAATATTAATTATTACTTTTTGTATTAGCTTATTCGTATATACGAATATAGAATAAATTAATTCTAATGAAAAATTTTTAATATTAGTCTTTGTATCTTTATGAAAGATTTACTTTGATACACTTGTTCTTAAGATGATTAATTTAAACGTCGATTGAAAAGATAAAACAGTAGGGGTAAGTGGGGGAGTGAGAAAGTTGTAGCAAACACATGAATGAGAGGATAATCGAACTTTCGTAGAGTTAAGCATCTCATGCATAGAAAGCTCATTGGAAAGCTCGTGTATTATGCAAGTGATCCTCCCCTTGGTAAGGGAATTGTTACAATCCTTTGGTTCAACTTAAAAGTAATGTGTTTCAGAAAAGTATTTTAGAAAATTCATAAGTCATTGCGCAAACTCGAATTTTATTATTCAAATTTTTACGAATAATTTCATTCGTAAAGTATACACATTATTCTTTATTCATTTTCTTTCGAGATTAATTCGTAACACGTATAAATACAAGTGTGTGTGTGGGTGTGTGTGTGTGCACAAAGTGCACCTTGATGTGACAATCTCGTCATAGTTTTTAATATTTCACCATTCGTTGTTTTTTTTCTTCCCATTTTTCGTACGTTCAACATTTTCTTTCTTGTATTTAGTTGAATTTAAATTACCTACCACGGAATTTTCGTTTAAGTAATGAAATTCATTCGTCGATACGTTACAAATGTGTTTATCGATTTTCTTATTGTTCTACGCTTAAGTATTTTTCTTCAGAATCGTTGAATCAAGAACTCGAGAGAAAGAGAGAGAGAGAGAGAGAGAGAGAGAGAGAGAGAGAGAGAGAGAGAGAGAGAGAGAGAGAATGTAATTTTCAATCCGTTTATCCATCGCAAAACGTTCTTGAAAATTGTGCAAGAGAATATATACTTTTACAATTTATAAAAATGTAAAATCCTTGATATTCTATCTATAGATTTATCAACGATACATTCATTATTTTTTTATTTAGTTATTTAATCGTACAGTTTTGATCAACAATTTATTTCAATAAACACAATATTGTTACTATCCACGTTATTTTTGTAATATATCTCTCTCATATTTTAATAAATAGGATTACATTGAATATATTTTTATTTTATTAAAAACAATTCGATTTAAATAAATACATTTATACTAATTATTTTATATAAAATATTAGTTTTTTTTTTTTTCCATTAGATTTGAAACTTTCTTTACTAACAACTTATATATGCGTCGGTTTATATAAAAGGCTCGTTTATGTTTATAATTTTAAATGTTAATCCGTAATACGTGTAATTCTTGAAAAAAATGTCATTTTTATAAAACTTTATTAACATCGTAATTAATAGTTGTAACTTACAATTATTAATCTGATAGGAATGTGCACATTCTAAAAGACAAAATCCTTGACATGTTTTTGTTCTTAAATTGTATGTGCACGTGTATTATAATACATATGACATGTATTACACTTTAAAGACATTATTTACGAGTTGGATGAGAAAAGATCGATGAACGTTGACGATCCAAGTGATACTCGTTTTAATGAAAGGGAGAGAAAAAAAAAGAAAGAGAGAGAGAGAGAGAGAGAGAGAGAGAGAGAGAGAGAGAAATGTGAGTAGGAAGTACGTGCATAAGTGCACCTGCTGCCGCTTTTCCATGCAATCGTTTCAAGTATCCACTTCCAAGAGATGCTGCTGATACGTTGTTTCCTTTAAAATGATTTCAACTCAACCCCTTTCCTTCTCGTTTTTTTTTTTTAATAATTTTCAATCTATTTCGAACATACGCACAATTGTTCAGTTCAATGATTTTTCTGATCTCTCTTTTACATTTCTTTTTTAATTTTTACATGATTAAAATATGCGTGTTTCATTTACGAGACCATTTTTTTTTTGATTTATTATCCATGTTTAGATATCAATGATATAATTGTATATATGGTACAACAATTTTTCAATCTTGTTACAGTAATTCAATTTTTTGTATTCATTTATTTTATAATTGAATATATTATTTTTTTTTATTTTATTTATTTTTCCTTTTGATATATCGTATATAAAAATGTACGTGAAATATATGTACCTTAGTTGTTTTCTTGGAAAACGATTCAAAATTGGATTTTATTGTTTGTATTTAAACAACAGTGTAGATTCTTAACAATTGTGTTGATATTTAAAGATAACTTTTGTCAACTCAATTATTATTCTCCTCTCTTATTAGAATTAAATCGTATTATATTATATTTATTGGTAATTTGTCATAGTTTTAATAGGTACACGTGTGTTTCTTTACTGCTACGTAATTTTTTTTTATTTTAAGCATTAAGACAAAGGATCGAAAGAAAAAGATAAAAAAAATTGAAGATTGTCCGATCGGGATACGGTGAAAGGTAAAATTTATATCGAGCATCGTTTAACATCCTGATCGATAGTTATCCTATATTTTTCTGTTGCACTATAGACGATTTATTAGCAAACATGTCGCCTCGAGCATTCGTCGTTTTAAAACTACGGACAATTCTATTTCTATGAATCATGTTCATTCGTTCATTTTCTTCTTCTTCTTATTCTTCTTTCTTTCTTTTTATTTTATGGCTCGTAAGATCACTCTGTTTATAAGTTTACAATCTGGATCAATGGATTTTATCGTAAATTATGTGACCCTTCGAAAGATTAATTCTTGTCCATCGTTTTGATTCATTTTTTTATCGATCGTTCCGTAGAAAAAGAAAAAGAAAAAAAAAGAAGTTGCGCAAATCAAAAAAATAAACTTCAACACTTAAACACTTTAAACATAATAATCGTTTTAATTATTTTTATTATTATTATGTCGATTAAATATATTCATTATAATTTGAGATTATATTTTTCATTGAAATATTTAATTATTATTATATTAAATATTATATAATATTTTATATAGTATATAATAAATTTATTATTAATTATTTTTTTTCGAGAATTTATTATATTGCAATACAAAAGTGAATGTCATTTTGAAACATATAATGAAACATTTTATATTTATGCATACTTAATTCATAAAATCGTAAATTAGTTTTCAGATGCATTTAAGAAAAGATCAAAGAGACGAGCTTGTGTTTAGTATAAT
>NW_014569849.1:115450-120806 GCF_001313835.1 Polistes canadensis
ATTTATTTATTTTATTTTATTTTTTTTTTAATATCCTTTACGAAAAATTGCAAATGTTCGCTTAGTGATTTCTTAATTTTTTTTTTTTTATATATATATCGTAAACTTATTTTAAAAATAACGTCGCATATATAAAAATGATTTGTTTCTCATTGTAAATGGTATTACAGTATTGTAAAATGAAAAATATCTTTTTGTTTCTATAAAAATGTTTCTCGGTTCATAAGGTATCCGAAAGATTTATCTTTTATCTCGTAGAAATTCGTATCTCTTGTCTGGTATGCATGCAATACAATAGTTGGTAAAAGCTATCTTTTGCTTGAATGCATCTACCGGAATTCGTGTTCTTAGCAATATTTCTTCAAGCTGTTGCTCGATTTTTTTGTTTTGTTTGTTTTGGTTTAAAAGAAAACTCTGAATGGCTTTAATATCTTTTTTTTTCTTTGTCGTTTATATAAAAATATTGGAAAATAATTCAATGATAGAAAGTGTCACAAATGATTTTACGTTTTAGTACAAATTATCAAATCGAACAAAAAATTTGTCCACGTCGTATAATAAGACAAATGGAAAAATGAAACAAACCAAAAGAACACAAAAGAATTGTTTTAATGAACACAAACGTCAGGTGCAGGATTTTATGATAAATTTGTCTTCTTATCATATATTCAGTGACTTATCTGATCGAAATTAATCCGTAAATGAAATTTACCGATGTTACGTATAAAGAAAAGTTGTATAAACGTCAAATCCAGGATAAGAAAGTGCACTGTCATAAATTATGGTTTTGGATCATCCACACGGCATAACGCGCGCGTTATTCGACCTTTATTGGGTTAAGGATAAATCTCCTTAATATCATCGTTAACCTTTTTATGCGATATCAGTTTTATGATATAGAGAAACTTGTTATTTTTTAAAAGAAAAAAGGAACAAAACGAAAAAAAAAAAAAAAGAAGAAAAGAAGAGAGGAAGACGATCACATTTTTCTTTACACTTTAATGATCACATGAATTACACCGTTAATTTCTTTTTTATCTTTTTCTTTTCTTTTCATAATAAAATCAAACAAAATATTTATTTTCGACATATTCAATATATTAATACGAAAATTTTCTATTTAAAATGTTCAATAAGTGTATTGTCGAATTATATTAAAATACAAGTTAGTAATATAACACTTGTTCATTATTAATAATGTTCTCTCTTTCTCTCCCTCTCTTTCATTATTGTCGAACATTTATCGTCAAATTTGTGTAATACGTTATTTAAATCATGATACATAAAAGTAGTTTATTAATTTAATAATAATAATGAGAGAGTTAAATTGACGTTAGTTAAATTAATTTCGTATATTGTAAAGAGAGCATGTGTTTATATTATTATTATTATTATTACTGTTAACTATATGTAATAGTAGATTGAAATAGAATATGTGAAATAAGTTTTGAGAAAATTATCGAGTGTGATTTCCTAATCGATTTGCAAGCTTTCTCGTAGTTTTAAAGGCAATATAAGCAACCTTTAGCTAGCTAGCTAGCTAGCTACGTTCGTATTCAACCAACCGACGAAAACAAGCTTCTATTTGCTCGTGAGCCAAGTATGCTATCATAAATTCTCATCGAGTGAGCATTAACCTGGACCTATACAACAACAGCTTTTGCTGCCTCCTCCTGGTCGAGACATAATTTCATTTAATACTATTCGAACACTCTCTCTCTCTCTCTCTAGTAGGTATATATATATATATATATACCTACACGTTATCGTCGTGTTATCGAACAGGATTACTAAGTAACTTACTAGTTAAAAAAAACAACCTGTATCTTTAAATAACGTAATACGATATTTCAATATTTTATTTTTTTTTCATAATCACTTTATTTATTTGCAATCTCGAGAACAAATGGCTTTTTTAAGACAATTATTTTTTTTGATAATAATTAAGAAAAGTGATTTCACTCTTAAGGGATTGGATTTTTTCATAGTCGTTATTTTTTACTTTTCATTTTTATATTATTCGATATTAATATTCTTTTTTTATTTGAAGTAATTTATATTAGTACTTACTATAGTAACACGTTGATTTATATAATTATTATATAAAGAAAAATAAATAAATAAAATTGATATTGTAATTATTGTATTTAAAATAATTTAAAAAAAAAAAAAAATTGAAACGTTAAATGTGTTCAATAATGAATTATTTATGATTCGGGTCACTTTCATGATCAATTGTTCATATTGAGTGGATTGTTCAATTTCTTTTTATTGTTAATTCTTGTTATATTGAATCAATCGGTTTCAATCAAGTGTTATATTCATTAAAGATCTGCGAATAATCGATTCATCCATCATTGGTACTAGTTGGAAACTCTGACTTTAATTTAAAGCACACGTCTGCACTATTTCTATCTCTCTCTCTCTCTCTCTCTCTCTCTCTCTTTCTCTTTCTCTCTCTCTCTCTCTTCGTCTTTCTCTAAAATCTCAAATGTAATTACAGAAATAGTTGCTAAGCTATTCAATACGTATTTGTGTATATATGTATATATATATATATATGTGTGTAAATTCGTGTGTATGTGTGTGTTTGTATTTGTGTACTTGTTCTCATTGTCAGTGATAATGCTTTTGCACGAGTAAAGGAAAATTACTTCCTTGCATTTCAGAACATCATTTTTGTCTTCTTTTTTTTTTTTAAATAACTAATTAATGACACACTTTAAATCCAATTTAATTAATAATAAATAAAATTGAACGAGATAGATTGAGATGGAATGTTTGAAAAATAACAAAATGTTCTATCTTTTTCGATTATTATGATTATGATAATAATGGGCAAAAAATTGTCTTTTTAAATGTTCATCCAACTAAGAGAAATAATTATGTTATTATATGATGTAATTTTTTTGGAAAATTCTATTAAATACTTATAATTGTAGTCTGTTACAAAAGATATTTCAATTTAAATTGCTATTCCTTTGTGTAGATGTTCTAGTACTGTGAAATGCATAAAATACGATAAATTTGATAATTAAAATTACAACACATTGTAACATAACAATAAGTTGGGATATTTATCGTAAATTTAAACAATCACACACACACACACACACATATGTTTTGTTAATATAATATAATATAATAAAAAATATATATAATATAATTAATATATATTATAGAAAAGATATATATTTCTATAAAATTGTGTTCTTCTTCTTTTAACGTTCGATATTCGTCATGTAATATGTAAAATAATAATAATAATGAAAAAAGAAAAATGTAATCTGCATTATGAAAAGGATGTAATGCGAATAACGTGACAAGAAACAAACATGAACGTTCTTTCTCATTTAAAATTATTCCTCGCGTAACGTTCGTTTTCCATGGGGGTTCTTTTTTCTCTCTCTCTCTCAGTAATACCATGTAAATGTCTTTTGTAAAAAAAAAAAAAAAAGAAAAAAGGGTTTTATTCAAAGTATATCCCATTTGTGAAACTAATTGGACGAATTCGAGAGTAAACCAATTTACGTTTACATTTAATTCGATTCTATTTCACGGATCGATTAAACCAAACGATTGGAGAAAGAATTTTTCAATTTCCTATTTTCATCAAACCTTCTGTTTATTATATCCAGATCAATGATATTTTATACACTTATGTGTGACTTATAATAAAATAATATTTTAATAAGAATTTCAATTAGGATGTAACGATTATAAATTGATTCGTTAATAAAAATAAAATCGTATGAATAAAAAATTAAATTAAGAAGAAGAACAAAGAGAAACAACAAAAAAGAAAACAAAATTTATTTCATTTTGTAACTTCTCAAAGTGTTATTTACATAGACCAGTGTTTCTCAATCAACGAATAGCGATTCAATATTTGGCTAGCGTTCAATTATTAATAATGGGAATCTCGAAACGATGATTTCTATTTTCTATGCAAAGTGAACAAAGTAATTAATTTTCAACTTAAGAGAAGAAATTTTGTGTTTATAATGTTATTTTTTTTCTTTTTCGAATTCGTTTGTAATATTATCTCGTAAAGTAAAAGAAGATATTTATCTTTTTAAAATAATATATCGGATATTTCCAAATTTAAATATTACGAATATTCGAGAAGAAAGAAGAAGAATATTTTTTGATGTATGCAAAAATATTTATCCTTGAGTAAAAAGAAAAAGATAAAAAAAAGAAAAAAAGGGGATTGAGGAATACTTTTATGTATAATTAAAACCATTTTCAATACGTAGCCAATTCTTTTCTTTTATATTTTTCTTCTTCTTCTCCTTCTTTTTTATTTTCCATAAAAAATATTTATTCTTTATCCGAGTTTTAATCTATACAAGCTATAATCTTATTTACACAATCTACCAAGCTAATCTCGTATAACACGTTCACGTTGATAACAAGAAAGGTAACAAAAAGAAAAAAAGAAAAAAAAAAAGAAGGTCGGAATTAATTGTTTTATCTTTTCATTTTGTTTGTATTATGATATTATTAACATTAAAACTATCATAAGTGGTTAATCAAAAAATATTAACAAAATTATTTTTACTAATATTAATATCTTCTTAATCACTTTATTATTATTACTTTGTCCTCTGTTACACAATAGCTTTTTTTTTTATTACTATTTTTAGGAACGATTTATTGAAAATTAATTATGAAATAATATTATAATATAATTTTATATAATAAACTATGAAAAAATAATTTTATAATATAAATTTATATAATAATTGTATTAATGAATGTGCTTTGCGTGTGTTTGATCTTAAAAAGATAAAAAAAAATGATCGACGTATATTTTCGATAAATTTATCTTCTAACGAACGAAAAATGATTTGCCATAAGTTGCCAAAAGATTCATCGAAAATGATCGAAGTTTACCCCCTTAACGAAGATTTAAACGATGAAAACCTTTATCCCTAGTTTACAACTCTAGATTAGGTGTCATCCTGTCCTCGTTAGTGAGTTTCTAAGTGAAGGATACAACATGACTTTAACGACTATCATAATTCACGTTTTATCTTCGCTAAAATACAACTTGATTAAACGTATTTAAACTCGAGATGATTTTTTTCCACTTTTTTTATCTTTTTTAAAACGTTATAATAAGACGTAAACTCGACCTTAGAAGATTATGTTTCATATATATGAGTTTCAAAGGGAAAATTGAAGACAGTTAATAAATTTTGATGAACAAATTTATTTGATCTTGTTGAACGTTTCGTCCCTTACTGGGGACTTCCTCAGCAACTCGATCACCTAGTTCACGCGTCAATACATATTACTTTAGAGTCATACATTATAATAAATTAATTAATCCTAAACAACCTTACTTCGT